>NC_056733.1:751926401-751956401 GCF_019279795.1 Protopterus annectens | reverse complement strand
TCAAGTATGTTAACCTAAGCTAAGTAACTATAAATTTCTAGGCTGGAGAAGCCCAAGACACCTTCCTCTTTAATAAAAATCAATTTCTCTCATTGTACTCTCCTTTTCTTACCTTCTCAGAATAAAAACTCATTTCATTATTTTTCAGACTTTTGTAAAATTTGTTTGTGAGGTTGGTAAAGATATCTTTACCCCACCTACAGTAACAATGGCACCCAAATATATTGTGCTACCTTATAAGAAACACCCTCTATTTTTTTTATTTTAGAAACTGTTTTCAGTGTTGTTTCCTCTCATTTCTTAGTCGCCTACTGCACTCTCGTCTTCTAGCAAATTCCTAAATGTCTCATACTCTCAAGACCACATAAATAAGGACATTTCTGCACCCTATCATGCATGTGGATATAATTCAGGACTATTTGTTTTTGCCTCATTTATTTTGTACCCAAACAGATTACTATGTGCATCTGATTTTTCAAATAGTCTGCTTGAATCACCTTCAGGGATGGTTATATACAATATTATATCACCTGCAAATATGTCTATCATTTCTTAAGTAGGTCTGCACTAACAAATATGTTCAATAACCTAATGTCTCTTGCTAGAGACTCCAAATAAAGTGCAAATAACAAAGATCCTCTGCAACTCCACTGGCACTGAAAATTCACCCCGGCTTTTTAGAAATTCCTTGGACCTTCTCATCCATAATTCTGGGAATTCCCATTGTCTTAATATTCTTTCAAAAAAATTTCCAGCGTACCATATTAAAGGCTTTTTTGCATACAAGCCTATTTGTAATGTTTTTTCACAGTATGGAGCATCATTTTAGATCATTAGCTTCCTTTTAAGCTGCACTGATTTGGTTACATTCTTCATTTTAGAATTATTGGTAATCTAGTGGTCACTATTGTCATAAAGATCTTATAGTCGTGATCTAAAATTGAAATAGCTGTAAATAACCCTGAGTCCATATGATCCTCTTCCTCTTTTGGAATAATTGCCAATACTGTCTCATGCCAGGAGAGGGGGATCTCTTCTCCTCTTGGAATATCATTAAACAGCTCTCCCCAAACTTTAATATTTCTTTTTTTTTTTTTTTCTTTTAAAACTTCTATTGGGATACTGTCTGCATCAAGTGTTTTCCCAGTCTTTCGAGTCATGACTTCTTTTATTTTTTCTTCCCATATATTAGCTGCTAATGCTTTCTTTGCATCTAAATCTATTTTATGTAAATTCACATTTCCTAAATATTTTCTTATCTGCTGTGTTTATATTTACCTGTTTCATCTCCATAGATTTTGGTAGTATGCTGCCATTGCATTTAGTATTTCCTTTTGATCTGTCTCTAGTCTTCTTGTTTCTTGGTAACCATTCTCTACTGTTTGCTTTAACTTCTGCACTACGAGCTTAGTTGTCTTAAGAGGTAAATTTAAAAATATGTTTCAAATCCCTAGCCTTGTACTCATTTAGATTCTCTAAATCTATCATGACCTTATTTGCTCTCCGTAACTGCTCCTCACAGTCCCCCATTTCTTCCACCTGTGTTCTCACATGCAGTGCTTCAGCCTTCTGCACGGCATTTAAGTACGTTCACTGTAGGATATTCTATATCTCCTTGGCTATCTAGTCCACTAACATCCTTGTTTTTTTCTTTAAAGACTTCCCAATCCTCTACTGTTATTTTATTTCCAGAAATGATTAACATTTCCTAAAGTCTTTCAGCTTACCAATCTTTAAAACTTTTTTTTCCTGAAAAGATATATTGTCATTGTTTCTCCCCATTTACCCTTTCTCCACTTATCAATGTAGCCTAGAATGGCACATGATCTGATATAATCACTGGAGTATGCTTTTACACAATGTAGCATACTCCAATGTTCTTAGATGTGTACTATCAAATCTGACACAACTGTTATATTTGCTAAAGAAATGTATAAATTCTTTACTAGCCTCATACAAAGTCATTATATACAGCCCAAACACTTTCATACAGTTTTCCAAGTACCTACCCTCTCTGGGAATCCTTGTTGCTCTTGGACCCCTCATCACATCCTCTTTTCAGCATATTATTTTGCAATCCCCTGCCACTATCTCAGTTCATAGTTGAAAAGCCATGTTAAAGAAGTTATGTACTCACCATAATGTTCCATCTGAGTAGTTATACTTCATTTGTCTTCAACCTGTGGGATACGGATACAGATCAGATCCGAGCCGACAACTTCACAAGCATCTGCTCTGAGCTCCAAGCTCCTCCCCTACCCATAATACACCATCACCACCTTCCTTCCCTCAGATCGAGTTTGCTGCACCCCAAACCAAAAATCTCGACCCAATATACCTTACCGCACACAACTTTTCCAACCTCATGAAACAGACCAAAGCCGCTAAAGCGCACTCTGCTACATGCCAGAACAGTAAGGCCAGGGGGAAGGACGGGGGACAGTTGAAGACAAATGAAGTATAACTACTCAGATGGAACATTATGGTGAGTACATAACTTCTTTATCTGAAGTAGTTGACTTCATTTGGTCTTCAAACTGTGAAACAGAGTCCCCAGCTACTTAAACACCTGGGTGGTCCTCATGGAAGGCTATTCCGAAGTACTGCAGAGTCAAAGGATGCTCTCCCTCTAGATATCAAATCCAATTTATAGTGAGAAATAAAGGTATAAGATGAAGACCAAGTAACTGCAGAACAAATGTTATCCAAGGATACCCTAGACCAAAAGGCCGCAAAAGTAGCCATGGACCTGGTGGAATGAGCTCTAACCTGACCCGGAGGAGACAAGCCTTTATCCTTGTAAACGTGAAGGATGCAGAGAGAAATCCATCTAGCAATGGTCACCATGGAAATGGGTTTACCCAAAAATGGTTTAGAGAAGGACACAAACAACTGATCAGATTTGCAAAAGGGTATGGTTCTGTGTAAATAGAAATGTAGTGGACTATGAACGTCTAACAGATGCAACTTGTATTCACCCTTATTTTTGAAATTTGGAAAGAAAACAGGTAAATTGATAGTCTAATTGATATTGATCTCAGAAGCCACTTTTGGAAGAAAGGAGGGATTGGTACGAAGAGAAATCCTGTCCTTATGGAAAGCCATGTATGGAACCTTGATAGACAATACCTGAAGTTCTGAGACCCTCCTAGCCGAGGAGATAGCCACTAGGAAGGCTGTCTTCCAAGATAGAAATTTAAGATCTGCTGTTGCCGCCGGTTCAAAAGGGGGGGGGGGGAGGCCAGAGCTTGCAATACCATAGTAAGGTCCCAGGGGGTAGGAGGATCTTTGACTGGAGGACATAAGAGAAACGTACCTTTGATAAAAGCTTTGCACAATCTGGAAGAAGCCAAAGAAGCCATGTTCTCACCAATGTGGAAATTGGAAATGGCAGCCAGTTGAACTTTCACTGTAGATAAGCTACCCCCTTGTTGAAAAATGTTTGCCAAAAAATCAAGGATAGCCAGAATTGGAGCTGTGAAAGGGTCTAAATCCCTTTGAGAAGCCCAGATGGAAAAGCGCTTCAATTTGCTTTAGTAAATCTTCCTGTTGGACAATTTATGGGCTGCCACCAGAATAGTCTTCACCAAAGAAGACAAATTGAAAGTCCTAGCAATTAAGGGAACTGGAGCAGCCAAGCCGTGAGCTTCAGACTGTCCAGGTTTGGATGAGGGACCCTTGAGGGGGGGGGAGAGAGAGACGAAATCTGGATGGGGATCCAAGATCCAAGGAGGAGCTAGAAGATGAGACCAGAGGAAGGGAAATCATATCTGGTGAGGCCAAAACGGGGCAATGAGAATCACTTTGCTCTCCAGTCGAAGTGCCTTCTGGAGGAACTTTGGGATAAGAGGTAAAGGAGAGTAAGCATAAAGAAGACCGGGAGGCCAAGCATGGACCACAGCATCTCTGGGGAATTCCCCCAGCGGGGGGTTCAGAGCGAAGAACTCGCTGCACTTCTTGTTGGAAGGAGATGCGAAGAGATCTCAGCAAGGCCGACCCCACACTAGAAAGATCTGCTCCACTACTGAAAGATTCGGAGACCACTCGTAAGGCATCAGAATAGACCAGCTTAGTTTGTCTGCCAGTATGTTGGACCGTCCCCGGAATGTGCGTTGCTACCAGGAAACGACTGGTGGAGAACACCCATTCCCAAACTCTCATGGCCTCGCGACAGAGGGGGTAGTTGATGTACCAGACCACTGACATGTTGTCTGACTGAATTGCAATAGTTCCTGGAGGGAGAAAGGCATGAAGGGCCTGCAACGCTAAAAGGACCACCCTCATCTCTAGAACACTGACATGCAAACTGGTCTCGATCAGGGACCACATGCCTTGAACTGTCCTTCCCGAGCAATGCCCCCCCACCCTAGTTGGGAGGCGTCTGTAGTCTCTGTGGCTTGGGCAGGGGCTGTGACAAATGGTCATCCCTCGAGTATTTCCGAAGAATGCATCCACCAGAGGAGGGACTCCTTGAAGACTTTGCTTATGTGTATCAGATATGTCAATGGGAGATCCAACATAGACCTCGGGAGGTAATCTGAGGAACCTTCCCCTTCCTCCAAATCGGTGTCCTCAGTGAGGGACTCCAGGGAGGAGTCCAAGTGCTTCCTCTATTACATACGTTTGCGAGGAACCTCTCCGGTGGGGCTCTCCAGAGCGGGCTCGCAAACCACCTGATGTTTCTTAAGGGGAACCATATGGGGCTCCTTGAGCACGGGCTGTCCCTGAGGTAAAATGACAGGGGTCGCACCCAAAGCAGAGTGAGTTGGGGCAGAATCCGAAGAGATAGTCAGGGGTCTTCATCCACTGGAGAGAGCCCTTTCCACAATGTCGAACGCCGAAGGATGCCAATAAGGGAGCTGCTCTCCCTGGATCTGAGGAGGGGATCGGAGCTTAAGGAGATGGAGCGCCAAGGAGATGACCGTGATCCGACAAGGTCGGCATTGACGGAAAAAATTCTATCCCTTCAGATCCGACACCCAGGCTACGTCTCTGAGCTAGTCGGGTCTGAAGTGCTCCAGGTAACTGCTGGCATTGAGGTAGCAGGTACCATCGGTGCCGGCCTGCTGACTCCAAAGCCTCTCAGATCCAGATACTTCAAAACCAGAGGTCGGATCGGAGAAGGAGAAATGGGTGTAAAGAAGGGAAGTGAGCTCCCCCCTCCAGAGGGAGAAGGGGCTGGCAAGACTCCCATCTGGATTTGGGTACGAATAAATCTCCTCATTTTATCCATGTCAGATTCAGATAATCTGCGGGTGGATCATGATGAGGCCATGGACTCTGACCTGGCTTGTTGGTGTGCCAAAGCCCTAGATGATGACCTAGGCTCCTCTGGCTCCAGCAAAAACCTGGGTGATCAGAGCCAAGGAGAGTCAGGTCTAGGTACAGCCTGTATTTTTGGAAGAGGCCCGGCCAGAGCAGAATGGTCTGGGGACCTCTTTCTCTGTCTATTTTCTCTGTGCTTTCTCTCTTTCTCTCTGCCCTGACAATGCTCTCCTTCCACAGGCCTAGAGGCAGGAGGGTGAGTCCCAGCCTTGGAGGGACAGCTGGAGAGAGAGGACACTGAGGAAGTGGTCACAGCCATGACCAAAGAGGTAGTGGAGGCAACCGCCTCAGTCTCAGGAAGGAGATCCTTCATAACAAGTTTTACCCTGCAATCTTTCAGGGCTTGCGGATTAAAGCCCGTGCAAATGCTACAGCCCATAGAAAGATGGGGAACTCCTAAACAAACAACGCACAGAGTGTGGCCATCAGCTGGAGACAATTTATGGCCACACTCTGTGCACTTCCTTAACATTTGTTTAGGCTGATCAGCCAACCTAAAAAAAGGGAGACACAAGGCCTCACACCAACCCACCACATGCTTAAAGATATACACACAGACAGAGAGCTGAGGGGGAAAGGGAAAAATCTAACAGACTAACAAACTTTTTTATATATACATATATATAAACACAATGCACAGGCAAGGGGAGGAAAGGGAAAACCTACACGACTAACACACACAAAACTATTGAAAGCTTACCTTTAAGCTACAAAAATACCTACTCACAACACCCAGAGCTTAGAGACCATGAAGCAAGTGATAGCCGCGGCAAACGAGATCTGAGGGAAGGAAGGTGGTGGTGGTGTATTATGGGTAAGGGGAGGAGCTTGGAGCAGATGCTTGTGAAGTTGCCAGCTCGGATCTGATCTCTATCCGTACCCCTTAGGTTGAAGACCAAATGAAGTAAACTACTTCAGATATTACCCATTATTAACTTGCGTTTTAATCCAGATCATGAGGGGTTATACATTAGCTACCACACGATTTATTGTATCTCTGATGTCTCGGCCTCAGCCTTCAAGGAGTACAAAAAGACATACAAATGCATCTCTATATATACATATATCAATAAACCTATTAACTCAATCAACCTATTATTTAAAACAATTAAACAATTAACTAATTTAGCAGCATTTTCCAGTTAAAATCTTCATTCAAGCCTTCAGGGCACAAAGTTTTAAATTTAAGAATATATACAGCTTCTTTGTGTAGCAGTTGTTGTTTGACATTTAAATCACAATATTTATTACATTTAATTTGTTCTAATACACAGCCTTTCAAACCTTTGGCATCACTATTATGAAAGTTCAAGAAATGCATAGCCACTGGGCTCTCCATTTTTTTATTATATATACGATACAATGTTCAAGCAGTCTTGTTTTAAATAACCTTTTTGTTTCACCAATATAGAATTTTCCACAAGGGCAACTAAGTGCATAAATTACACCTTCTGAGTTACAACAGAAACTCTCTTGCACTCTAAAGGGCATGTTGTTAATATGTGAAAAAGATGCAATTACAAACTGACATGCTTTGCATCTGCCACACTGTTGTGTTCCTATATTAGCCAACTGTTTAGAAATATTAGGAAGGGGAAGGCTAAATTTACTTTTAACTAGAAAGTCTTTAATATTCTTTCCCCTTCTATAAGAAAATTGTAAATTAACATTTAACCAAGACTGGACACTGTTGAGGGAACAAAAATATTCCCAAAACTGAGTAAATATTTTCTTAAATTCTGATGTAAAACATCCGTAAGTAGTAACTAAATGTAAAGTTTCCTGTTCCCTTTCATTAGTTGCACTCACTTTATTAGTTTTATTACTATTGCTACCACATGAAAATATAATTTTTTTGTCATTTTTCGTGCAAAATCTATCATAAGACTCAGACAACAACTTATCACTATAACCTCTACATATAAAAGAATCATAGAGAGATGCAAGTTCTAAATCAAAACATTCAATATTGTTACATAAACGAGAAATCCGCAATATTTCACCAAATGGTAACGAATTAATAGTGTGTGGAGGATGTCCACTACTAGCATGAACATACTGAGTACCCCCTACGAATTTTTTATTAACCGTAGAGATCAAATAGCTGCCTTCTTTAATGTTTAAGACAATGTCCAAAAAAGGCATAATAGTACCAATTTGAAGTCCATTAAACTGTAGGGAAAATCTATTGCAATTTAAATCCGAAATAAACTGATGAACTAATGTAGTACCACCTTCTACCAAAAAAATCAAATCGTCCACGTACCTAAAATATTTAACTACATATTTATGGAAAAATTGATGTCTACATATATATTCAGTTTCAAACAGGCCCATTGCTAAATTAGCATACATGGGGGCAAAAGCTGCCCCCATGGCTGTGCCTTGTTTTTGACGATACAATGTATTATTAAATTCAAAAAAATTATTATACAAAGAAAATGAAAGAAGCTCAACAATATATTCTGTAGCTGGTGATTCTCCCAAAAAGAATTTCACTGCTTCCAAGCCAAATGAATGGCTTATGTTGGTATACAAGCTTTTAGCATCAACTGTGACCCAATACATTTTGTTATTCCAGCTAACGTTGCTTAACTTGTTCAACAAATCACATGCATCTATGAAATATGATGGTAACTTTTTGACAAAAGGCAGTAAATAATGATGCAAGAAAATACCCAAATTATGTGAAAAATAAGTACGACCAGAGACAATTGGTCTTCCTAGTAAACTAGATTATTTTTTGTGTATTTTAGGCAGGCAGTAAAAATATGCCATAGAGCAATTGTCAATATTAAACCTGTTTTTCACATCCTGCAAATTAAAATAACCTAATCTATTTCCCTTATGTATAAGATTTTTATACAGTACTATTGCTTCATTATAACATTTTAACTGAGATACTTCATAAATACTTGTATCACTAAGATGCTGCATACACATGTCCAGATAATCAGAAGCATTTAACACTACTAACTTATTGCCCTTATCGGCTGGCTTAAAAATGATATTTTCCTGTTTACTCAGTGACAATAAAGTTTGCCAATCCTGATATTCTATATTATAATTAATATTCTTTTTGTCTTTAAAAAACTTCTCATAAGCTACCTCAGTAGCATGGTTCACCATTTTAACAAAATTAGTAACATCCACATTTAAAATACATGGTACAAACTGGCTACATGAAGGTACTTTTGTTGTGTCTAGTTTAAAATAAGCATTAACATCATTTTCAGAGGAACAAGAATAAAAACTATCAGATGAAGATGTCATAGAAGAACAACAACTATTGATACTAGAATTCATTTGTACATTTTGTTCCCTACTGAAAAAATGTTTTAAATATAATTTCCTCCCAAAACAAAAAATGTCTGTTTTCAATTCATGTAGTCTGCTGACTACTGTTGGAACAAATTTAAGCCCCAAGTTAAGAACAAACATTTCAGCATCATTAAAGTTGTAGTTAGATAGATTAACTACATAAGTACTACAATTCCCTGTCTCACAGTCAGCGTTTAATGAAAGGGAACAGGAAACTTTACATTTAGTTACTACTTACGGATGTTTTACATCAGAATTTAAGAAAATATTTACTCAGTTTTGGGAATATTTTTGTTCCCTCAACAGTGTCCAGTCTTGGTTAAATGTTAATTTACAATTTTCTTATAGAAGGGGAAAGAATATTAAAGACTTTCTAGTTAAAAGTAAATTTAGCCTTCCCCTTCCTAATATTTCTAAACAGTTGGCTAATATAGGAACACAACAGTGTGGCAGATGCAAAGCATGTCAGTTTGTAATTGCATCTTTTTCACATATTAACAACATGCCCTTTAGAGTGCAAGAGAGTTTCTGTTGTAACTCAGAAGGTGTAATTTATGCACTTAGTTGCCCTTGTGGAAAATTCTATATTGGTGAAACAAAAGGTTATTTAAAACAAGACTGCTTGAACATGTAAGAGATATATATAATAAAAAAATGGAGAGCCCAGTGGCTATGCATTTCTTGAACTTTCATAACAGTGATGCCAAAGGTTTGAAAGGCTGTGTATTAGAACAAATTAAATGTAATAAATATTGTGATTTAAATGTCAAACAACAACTGCTACACAAAGAAGCTGTATATATTCTTAAATTTAAAACTTTGTACCCTGAAGGCTTGAATGAAGATTTTAACTGGAAAATGCTGCTAAATTAGTTAATTGTTTAATTGTTTTAAATAATAGGTTGATTGAGTTAATAGGTTTATTGATATATGTATATATAGAGATGCATTTGTATGTCTTTTTGTACTCCTTGAAGGCTGAGGCCGAGACATCAGAGATACAATAAATCGTGTGGTGGATACTTTTGTTGCTTCTTTTTTCCTTGTTACTCTGTGGTTGTGGTTATACATTAGCTACCCTAATCTGCTGTCCCAACTATCTGCTCCTTATCAATACTTACCTAGCTTGTCTCCTTGGTATTCTTCTGTCTTTACTCCCCTACCCTTCTTCACTAGAGTCATCCTTCCATTTTTTTCTCTCCCCTTCAAGTTCCTCATAAAAATTCCTTCATCCTTGCCCTCTATCAGATATTCATGTTCCTTTCTAGTCATAGAAATTTCCTGTAAATTCACTACTCATGCATTGCATTTAGCTATAAATGCGAGCATCCTTCCAATTTTATATTATTTACTAATCCAGTAATATTCCATATCAATATAATTAGTTTCTGAATATCCATTTCTAATTTTATTAGGAAATATTTCACTTTAATTGCATCAATTACTTCAGGCTTCTTTCTAAAAATCCTCCCATCATTTTCTCTTTTTATTTCCCCTCACTTTTATTTGTATAATTTCTTCCTTCATTAGATTTATTTGCTTGTAGTGGTATAAACATTTGTAACTTCCTAACATCCCCTCCCTCTTTTATATACATTACTCACTCTGCATTAAAATTTCCTTTCCCTATAGCAGCTATAAGGTTTTGCTTACCTCACTTGCACTTAATATTTTATTTCCATGCCTTTAAGCTGCTTAACGTTTTGTTTATTCCCAAATGCACTGAGGTGAAAAAGCAGCTTGTTATCAAACCTATCCTTTTGATCTTTTGCCCTCATTCCCCTTTGTTTTTTTTCATGACTTGCTCTCATAATGGTTTTCCTTTCCTTTTATCCCCAGCTGAACTTCCCTTTGCAACCATTTCTCATGCAGTCATTCCCTTTCCAGCATATAGCCATGCTAATTTTGGACATAGGTGCAGCAGTAGCATTGTGGAATCACAGCAAGAGGTTCTCCCATTCGATTCTCGGTTGGCGTGTGGGGAGTGCCTTCTGTGTGGAGTCTGCATGTCCTCCCTGTGGTTGGGTGGGCATTCGAAAGACATGCGTAAATGGGCGTGCCTTCATTGAAGGTTGAAAGTCGAGCTGGCACCACGCCGTTCGTAAAAATCTACTGCCAATCATTAGCAGACCGGAGTTATGCTGTGGCGACCCGTAACCGGGAAAAAGCCAAAAGACAAACAACAACAAAAACACTGTCATTTTAAATCCTATGGAGCCTCGAGTCTCCCCTTTAAATTCTTCAATCCCCTATTTTAATTAGTCCCTCCTCAAAAGTCAAACCTCACTGACTGATTAGACAATCCTCCTTGTCCACCCCTGTTGTCAGTCCTTTATGATCTTACCTAGAGATCCCCTGCATTAACCAACCTATTTGGGCTATGCTCCTAAGATCTCACCTTTTCTATCAAACTTTGCTCAACCCAAAATGTGAATCAACTTACTTAGCTTTTCCTTAATCCAGCAAAGAGCTGCTCTTGGCAAGTTAGAGTCCCAGACAATAGCTCTACAGATTTTCATGAACAATTTGCACATGGTTAAGGGCCTCAGCTTTCTCCATAATTAAATACTGAGCAACTAAACTTGTTTTCCTAACATTAATTTATTCATGCATCAGCTTGTTAATATTTCCTATGCTTCACACACAGATTCTGATCTTTTCCCTTATGCTGCCAGCATCAAGTGCTATACAACAAAATTTAGTTCAGAAAAGGATAGAGGGATATGTTCCTGCATACATTTTAACAGTACTTTTCGAATGCGTCCTAGTCTTGGAATCCAAGAATCCTCCAATAACAGCAACATGTTTTAGTACACTTCCTTACAAAAAGTGCAAAGATATCTATGAATTGCTTACATTCATCCTCCATGCATACAGTATTTCCTAAGAGCCAAACTTTAGTCACTGCAGTGTCCCAGCATTTAATTTTTAGTTTTGCCAGGTGAGTGATTAATGTTGCCAAATACAGAACAAAAGACAGAGGTCAGGAAAGTGTGTCTGACATTCAAATTTCGTTTGTTAATCATATTCTTCTATTACCTCTTCCCTTTGCTCATTTCTAGTATGGCCTATTTTTTTTAGAGCAGTCTTTAATTTCCTGACAGTTTTGTTCTGCACCCTTCTTTGAAAAATGGGAATGGCTTTGCAGGCATCCTCTCCCTAGTTTGTTGGTTTGCACTGACAGTTCTAGTGGCATTCTGCAGATGATGTCCCTGGTCTCCATCTGTTTTTTCCAGGTCATCACTTTATCTACTGAATCCCTCCAGAGCCTGGTTTGGAGCAACACACGTCTTGGTGCTTAATGGATAAAATACTCAAAATTATCACTGGATATTGCAATTTGAAACAAAAATGTATCTGTTTACATGTTGATGATGGGGATAAATGCATTTCTTTTTTCTTTATTTTGAGGGAGTAATCATTGTCTGCCATACTCTTACATAACCCACTTTATAGATTGGCCCACTTTTTCCACAAAACAGTGAGAATTTTCTTTTAGTGAAGATGTTTGGAATTTTACTATAAATGAGTTTGGATTGCTTTCTGCTACAGCCCTTGGTGTATTTACTCTGTGTGCTCTATAAGTAATTCCTGAAACTGTATCCTAGTCTATCCTTGTAGACACTTTCTTACAAGTATTTTACAGTCATCATTTTCCACATGCTCTGGGATCAGTGTGAATCCATTGTTCTTCCTTCCAGATCTATCAACTAATTCATGAAGCTTTTATTGCATTTCATCTTGTATTGCTTCATTTTTTGCTAGCTTAACCAGTCTTTCATTATTTGGATTGCAACCCAGGGATTTTGTCTGCAGCCTTGACAATATTTCTTCTATATCCTGCATTCTTTTATTATTACTGTCAATAAATTGACAACACAGTCTGTTGATGTACCACTTGTAAATCTGCTATACTTTTTTTAATGTAATCAGGTTTGGTCTTCTATTTCTTCCAAAACAAATAATGCCACCGGGTAGTCCACACACCAACAATCTTTAAAACATAATTAGTGCATTTGACCCAGTTCAATACCAGACTTTATCAGAACACTCAAACAAAACAGCCACATTTCAACTTCACAATTAAATCATGTTTGAACTGATCAATATGACCTCCTATTTACACACAAGACCAAATCAAAAATTAAAAAGCAAAATTAATAAAGTGAATAACCTTATAAACATGCAGTCTACCTGCCCCAAAACAGACATGAATAGTAAAATAACTCATACACATTATCATAAGAATACAAACGTTATGTACTCACCATAATGATAGATCCGTGTCATTTGTCTGCATCTGGTTTAATCTGTGGGAATTCAAAACCGCCTCGCATCCGACGCTCGCCATTTCCAAAGTCTTTAGCCCACTTGGCTCTGCCTCCCTTGCCCATAATTCCCCACTCCCCAGATCAATTTTGCCCCAAAAAAGAAATCAAGACAGTCTCAAATAATTCTGAAAAAGCACCCTGCCAAAAATGGGCTATGACAACCAAGAAGAATGCAAGACTTCAAAAAGTGGCCACAACGACCTCCACATTTGGTCATCTAAGGAGGAAGATTTGCTAAGTCAATAAGAAGGCGTAGGCAGGAGGGTGGGAAGACTGACCCAGACAGAAGCATGCATCTATAGTTACTGTGAGTACATAACTTTCATATCAGATGTTGTCTGCTCCATCTGGCTTCAACCTGTAGGACACGGTCCCCAACCATGGAAAAATTCCTTGGGAAGAACTAAGGAAGGATAGTGGAGTCGGAGGAAGGTCTGGCTCTAGACTCAATATCCAGCTTATAATGCGACACAAAGGTGTGGTGACCTAGTCAAGTAGTGGCTGTAAAAATATCATCCATTGACATGCTAGAAAGAAAAGCTGTAGAAGTAGCCATAGCACCTGCTGAATGACCCTTAGGCTTGTGTGGAAGAGTCTTGCCTCTCAGGGTGTATACAGAAAAAATACAATCTGACAGCTACTTGGATAAAGTTACTTTAGACACAGGTGAGCCCAGCCTGGATTTTGAAAAGGAAAACAAACTGATTGGATTTTCTGATAGCTTTGGTATTATCCAAATAAAATATCAGCTGTCTATGTACATCCAAACAATGCAAGAAGTATTCACCTTTGTTGGAGAAATTTGGAAAAAACACAGGAAGGTGAACAGAGCTGTTAAGGTTATTCTTGGAAGCTACCTCTGGCAGGAGGGAAGGACTCGTATGAAGACAAATCTTGTCTTTATGGAACACCAAATAAGGAGGTGAAGAATCAAGAGCTCGCAACTCTGAAGTCCTTCTTACAGAAGTAACCACCACCAAAAATAAAATTTACCAAGACAAGAGCTTCAAGTCCAAATTAACTGAAGGCTCAAATGGAGGGCCTGCAAGGACCTGTAGAAGAAAGGGCAGATCTCAGTGAGGAACTGGATCCCATACTGGGAGATGAAGTAGAAATGTACCTTTGAGGAATGCCTTGTCGATCCTGAGTGTAGCCAGAGCCACACTATCTTTGCCAATGTGAAAGTTAGAAATGGCCAGTAACTGCACTTCAGTAGTAGGAAAGCAAGAACCTGAATGCAGCAACTCAGCGAGAAAATCCAAAATGGATTCCAAAAGGCAGAGAGAGTCAAGCCCCCGAGCATCTGCCCACAGAACAAACCTTTCTCACTTACTGGAACACACTTTTCTACTGGATTCCTGCTGAGAAGCTGAAAATAGATGAACAACCATCTGTGAAAGCCTGGGATTTCTGGCCATCAAGGGAACTGGAGGAAGCATACTGTCAACCTGAGGGACTGAAGATTGGTAGGATCCAGGCCTGCTGGATGAGAAATAAGATCCAGAATGAGATCCAGCACCTGTGTGTGTGTGTGTGTGTGTGTGTGGGGGGGGGTACTTCAGAAGAGGTCAAAGAAAGGGAAACCACAACTGGCAAGGCCAAAATGGAGCAAAGAGGATCATTGTGGCTATACAGTGGGCTGCTTTCTGTACCAACTTTACCATCAAAAGCACTGGGGAATAAGTGTAAATAAGCCCAGGGGACCAAACAAGCACAAGAGCATCCTTGGGTGCTTGCCCCAGAGGGGGAACAATGATGTAATAGCTGCTGCACTTTATGTTGGACAGGCAGGCAAACAGACTGCAACATGGAGTGCCCCACTGCCGAAAAAATCCAAGCTGCCACTTTCAGACTTAGGGATTACTTATGAAGCAACAGACTGTTCCTGCTGAGGGTGTCAGCCAGAATGTTGGACTTCCCCAGGATATGCATTGCCATAAAAAAACAGTGAGAAGATATCACCCACTGCCAAACTCTCATGACCTCTTAGCAGAGGGTAAAACATGTTCCACCTATGTGTTGAGATACCAGACGACAGAAAAATTGTCTGTCTGCATGACAATCACACCACTAGGAAGGGAGTTCTGAAAAGCCTGAAGCACAAGGAGGACTGTCGTCATCTCCAGAATGTTGATGTGAATATGGCTCTCTGGTAGAGGACCAGGAGCCTTCAGCCATCCTCCTTTCAAAATGCCCCCTACCCCAGGGGAGAGGTGTCCAAGGTGACCATGACCAAAGGAGAAGGGATTACAAATAGTTTCCCTTTGGTTACCGAGGAAGGCTGCAACCACCAGTGAACCTGCTCATGACAGTTTCGTCAACCATATTGGGAAATCCAAAGGATGAGTAAGGAAAGACTACTGAACACCCAGAGTACATTGTGAGGCCCTTGTGTGATATCCAGCTAAAGGAACTGACACCATCAATGCTGCCAAATGACCCAGAAACTTCATAACTGCATGTGCTGGTGGTTTTGGAGTTGCAAGCACTGACAAGACATGATCCCGAAGACCGAAAACTCTGGAGCTTGGAAGCCTGGTGATTTGTTTGATTTTGTCTAAATGACACCCTATGAACTCTAAAAATTTGTATAGGCCGAAGGCTTAACTTGGGAAAATTGATTGTGATGCCTAAGTTGTCGCACAACTGGAGTAAGGACTTCCTGGCTGAGATCAATGTGGGGGCCGTGAACAGCCAATTGTCCAGGTATGGAAAGACATGAAATCCTTGCAGCCGGAGCCAGACTGCGATCACTGCCATGCATTTGGTAAACAGTCGGGGGGGGGGGGGTTGTAGTGAGACCAAATGGTACAGCCTTGAATTGGTAATGACTGGTCCCCAGCTGGAAGTGAAGAAACCTTCTGGAACACCTGTCTACCTTGATGTGATGGTAAGCATCCTTGAGCTCTATCAAGCACATCCAATCATCTTTCCATAGGAGAGATACGTTGGTCAGCATCATGACCATCTGGAACTTGGTATTTTTGATGAACGAGTTTAGCTTGCTTAAACCCAAAACTGGTCTGAGGTTCTTTGTTTTCTTTGGAACTAAAAAAAAAAACCCTGGAATATACCCTGGATCCTATCTGGGCCAGTGGGTCCTCCTGAATAACTATCTATAAGCAGCTTTTGAATTTCTGTCACTGCCTAGGGTCTCTGGGAAGGAAAATCTGGAAGACATTCTGGGTGACAATTTGGAACTTCTAAAAAGAGAATGTCAACCTCTGGATATGACTTTCAGCACCCATGAGATTCAGGTGATGGCCTCCCATGCTTTTGGGTGGAGAGCTAGATGACCCACCAACTACCTCCAGAGCAAAACAGCTGGGTAACCCTTCAGGATCTCGGAAAAGGCCTATCAATAAAAAACCCATGAAATCCCTGATTCCATGGACTGCCCCTGGGCCACGGGAGGTGTCCATTATGATTACCCCCCCTATCCTCGGGAGGAACTCTCTGGAGGAGTGTCTTGGGAAGAGAACCATGATTTTCTGAAAAAAGAGATGCTTAGCCCCCTTTTGGTTCCTTGAACAGGTCTGCTGAGGGGTAGAAAAGCACACGCCAATGGCAAAGAGTCTTCCTGTCTTGGTTGCTCTTTTTCATAGTGTCTTTAACATTTGGCCGAAACAAAGAGGACCCGTCAAAAGGGGCATTAATGAAAGATGCCCTGAAATAGTCTGCAAAGTTACACAAATGCATCCAAGCATGGTTCTGCATAGCAATACAAGAAATTGCTGCTCAAGATGCCCAATTGGCCATGTTTGAGATAACCTCACTGAGATGTTGGCAATGGAAACAAGGGCAAACACGGAGTCTCCAGCGTTTTCTGTATGTCTAAAGATGGCTATGCCTTTAAGGTACCTGAAATTTCAGATACTAGATCCAGTTGAAGCCTTGTCAAGTGAGACAAATAATTAAGTGATCTCAATACTCAAGTAGCTGAGGCATAGGAACACTTGAACATTTCCTTAATTGATCCAGCGCACACTGCTCCCTGTTCGGGGGGGGGGGGGTTGAATAGAGAAGCTTTCCTCAGAAATCTCCTTGGTGGCTGCCGCCACCTCAAATGCATTGAAGGCCAGATTCCTTACTCCAATGATCCCTGTCTTGGGGGGGGGGGTTGAGAACCTTATCCAGCTTTCTAGGGATGGGCTCCACTGTGTCAGGTTCCTTTCACTCCCTCCAGGATACCAGGTCTAGAAAGGCATCTGGAAGGGGTACCACACAAGCTATGGATGGGCCTATGCCAAGGGGCCACAGAAATTCTCTTCTGGACAGGGCGCATCAGTGGTTTAGCAACCTCACCGGTGAAGTAGCTCCAATAAATTGCCAAAAGAGTCATCATCATGTGGAGACTTAGAGGAACCCTCTCTTTCCTTGAGGTCAGTATCCTCAGTGAGAGATTCCTCTGGGGAATCCAGGTGTTTCCTCTTATACTTTCTCTTCCCAAAAACTCCCATTCTGACAAAGACAGGGAGGAAAGGGAAGAGTTAGAAAGCTCTGCCATGTGGGCAGATTGGAGAATGGCTAATGTAGGCTGCCCTGGAGCAGACATACAACTGGTTGAAGGTACTGATGAAAAACGTGAGGGGCTGCTAGTAGGAGAAATCCTACCCCTCTCCCTAGAGTAGAAAATCATCTTTACAACAAAGATCAAGGTTATAGGCTGGCCTCTCTGTTTTGAGGGTCCCAGAACCAGAGGGTACTAAAGACAGCCCCAAATCTGAGGGAACCGTGCCTAGACCTGACATTGAGATCGGTGCTAAGCTGTCTAAAGCCAAAGACCCAAATGGAAATGATGACCCTGAAGCAGGGACTGTTAACCTTGACCCAAGAACTCCAGCTTTGATGTCACATCTCCAAAGTCCTGTCGGTCATGAACAAGGTAGGCTCAATGTTGCCAAGGAAAAGGATGGAGCCTAAGATGGCCAAGCCATCAGATCCAACTCTGAGGGTGGAATTTCAGCCACCCCCAAAGATTTTGGATCTGAAGGGGCTGCAGGAAGAAGTCAGAAGGACGGAGCTGAAGGTGGCTGTGCTGGACCCGGACCAGAGGATATAAGGCCTAATTGCATCGGTGCCTGCAAAATGGACTTCGTCAGCTGCTCCAGACCAGAGGTTTTGATGCTGCCCACTCACCTTGATGTTTAGATGGAAGAAGCCACTGAGGGGGGCTTAGAAGGTCTAGGAGAAGATGATCCAATGTGCCGATCTGAGACAGAGACGCCCTGAACAAGGGGTGAAAACAGTTAAGATTCTGGTGACCATAGAGGTGGGGTGATCAGAGAAAAGCTGCCTTACCTGATGGTGCCTTTTTGATCAAGTAGGGTCTTGAAATGCATGGAGTTGGAGAAGAGCTCTTATTGGATTTGCCTGATTTGGACACCAAAGGCAATTGGCTCTGAGATGCTGGGGCTGATGTTGGTGCCGGGGCAGCCTGGGGACATAAAAGTTGTGGGACCTTCGGATCTGGTGAGCCTGAGAGAACAGGTCCAGTAGTAGAAGCAGAAGAAAACTCTTACTATGCTATATCTGGTGTCTCGCTGTTGGAGCTTCTCGGACCCAGTCTTTGGAGGCATAGGTGACACCACCTCAGAGAAAGAAGCAGAAGAGGGGGTTGGTAGAAGCCCTTTCAACACTAACTTGGCCCTACTGTCAAAACTCACAACAATGGAGCATCCAGAATGCAGATATGATGGACCCAAATAATAGTCTCATTTTAAGTGAGTGTCCTGGGAAGGCAACTTGTACTTGCAGGAAACATACTTTTTAAAGCTCTTATCTATATCTCTAAAAATTACCTAAACTACGGAAAAAAGAAAAAAACAAAAACAACACACTCACGATAGTCTATCAAATGGGCAGGAATTGAAAATGGAGGGAAGGAAAAAGAACTAAAAGTATAACTAACTAAGAGTAAGGGAAGAATAAAATCTTACCCAATCACTATATTATCCTCTCTAAATAAAGACAGAGCAGAGGCAACATCAAGTTGCAGATCTTAATGGCTGCAACCTAGATATAGGGACCAGAAGGAGAAGCAGGGAGTTATGGGTAAGGGAGGTGCAGCCAAGTGGGCTAAAGACGTCAGAATTGGCTGGTGTCTGATCCCAGCTGGATTCAAAGTTCCACAGGTTAAAATTAGATGGAGCAGACATCAGATGCATTATAAACAAGTAAATACATATATCAATACAGACATATAAACTCCAGGTTTCTAAAATGATGGATGATTGTGCTAACAAAAGTAATAAGAATAAATAATGCATTTAAGACTTCCTGAATTATATATAACCCAAACTATAGAGTTACTACCATAATACACAAGACCTGATTTTCAACATGCTGTTTATCAATAAATACCCATTAAAGTCTCAGATAAACACAGTTTTAATCTGCCAGTATAATTTTCATGCCTCCAAACATTTCCCCTAAGCACCTTCCCTTGGATTTTTGTCAGCCTTCTATATGCCAAAAAATAAAAAGCTATACCAAGTTTTTTTTTAACATGTTGGGGAGGGCATTAATTTCACTGTTCCTCTTTATATGATATATAAGATCATATATCCTTTCCCAAAATGTTCTCTGTTTTACTTATCAAATCCATCACAATACTAGCACAGTGCTACCTTAACTCTAGTACCATGATTAAAACAGCTGTATGGTTTAATAATCTTGTAACCCAATAGCCACTACCTCCTTCCTTTACATACGCATACTTACAACATCCACAATGGTATGTGTCCTTTTTCATCTCAGAATTTTCCATCTTACATTGGACACTTTCTCTGAACATTTTAGGACTTCTGCCTCTCCTATGTACTGTCCCTGCCTCTAAACCAATTTTGCTCACAATACCATTGTAATGGGAAAAATATCTCAATGTCTGACAACGCATTACCTTAACACTGCACTGTTGATATTATAAATGGTAATCAGTGCTTTTCAAGCCCAATGTCTGATGAAGAAAGAAGTGGTAAAGCGATAGCTAGCATGGCTTGCCAGAAAGCTGTCCAAAACAGAGTTATGTGTGACTAACTGCAATAAGAGGAGGATATGTTTAAGATAAGGGGTTATCCTGGGCAATTTATATAAACCATATCCCAAGAAATGATAAAAGAGTGGATGTTATATACACACCTCATCTGGGGAATGATGCATATGATATGCTGTTTACCAAGGCTAATAAATGATCAGGCACTGGGCTTGAAAAAACATTGATTACCACTTATAGTATCAATATTGCAGCAATAAGGGAATGCTTTGTCAAACATCTGGGATATATTTTCCCATTACTATGGTGTATTGAGTAACATCAGTTTATACATGTGATTTAATTATGAGTTTAAGTGTGGCTATTTTGTTTGAATCTTATTCTGATGAAACCCCAGATTGAAATTGGATGAAACATCTAAACATTTATTAAAGATTGCTGGTGAGTTGGGTACCCTGTGGTGTTAATTGCTTGTTTTAATTTTTAAGTTGTGTTTTATGCTGAAGCATTTCTGGTTCTGCTTATTCTATATCAGACTCTCTTTCCCACAAGGAAATCGCATTGTCTCTCTATTTTATCAATGAAGTTAAACTCTTTTTGCTTACTTGGTCCTTTTCCAAGATTTTCTCTTCATATCAGTTTTTCTGTAAGTCATAAGTATTTCCCAGAAAGCATCTGCCATGCCATCCTGCACAAATGCATATACTAGTCAATGACCTCAGCCAAAGCATCAGCACATTGCGGAACCTATGCACACAGTCTCATGGAGATCCTCTTGCAGCACAGAGTTAGGAAAGCCCAGATGCTTATTGAGCTCTCCTCAGTCTTGGAACAGGATAGATTATTATTATTTAAGCAATAACTCATGACTGGGTGTGGGTAATGCTGAATTTACTCATAGTTGTTGTGGTTTGATCATAAGGGTGAAGCAGGATCAGGATCTCTAGTTATTTTTCTTGTTACAGACTCCATAAGTTTGGCGACAACCCTTTCTACTTTCTGTTCCTAAGTCATTGGGCTAAAAGTTTTTGTGCTCCGGAGATATCAAAAACAGTTGCTTAACAGCAATCTTTCTAAACTTCTGTATATTATCCAGGTACTCCCTTATTTTCTGCTTAGTACTCTGCAGTTGCACCTCCTGTTTTATAAGATTTCCCTTATTCTGCAAATCTTTATCCTTTGTCAGCCCCTCCAAATAATTCTTGTTACTTCTTAACAATCTCTTTTTTCTATCCTATTTTAAACTCCATTTTCATTTTATCCCACTCACTAGCTATAACTTCTGAAGATATATTCCCTAATAACTCCCATATAATTTCCACTACATATTCATTAAATTTCTCTTTTTTTACCAGATAGGTAGGAAAGTGCCAGTTTCTCATTTTTACTTCATTACCCTTCATTTTTGTCTTAGTTATTATTGGTGCATGATCTGAACAAAAGTTATTGGATATATGTGAATGCTCTCAATTAAATGTACATGTTCCTGTGAAAAATAATTTCTGTCTAGTCTAGCCCAGTTACCATACCTTGGGGAATATGTAAATTCTCTCAGAGTTACTACTACTGAATTCATGTCTTCCACAAGTATTTTCAGATTTTTTTTCAGAAATGTACCCTCTTATATTTTCTCTTCTAGGTACCCTAGATACATCCTCATTGCTGCAAATCACATTCCAGTCCCCACCAATAAGCAATATTCCCTGCTGAAAACTGATTATTTCTCCCCATTTTTAAGATAAAAAATAGCAGTTTTAGGTGGAAAAGAAATACACTGCAGCCTAATATTCCTCCCTTGCTAGTGGCCCCTTACTAACACAAATGTATCATTATCTTTTTCCTCTTCTATCACTATTGGAGCTCCTCTGGCATTTAGTGTAAGTACTCCTCTTTGTCTGTCTCTGATACTCACCAGAATATCCTTCCTGAAACACAGGCATTATCTGGCCTAAAGTTAAGTTTATCCATGCTATGATGCACTTTACAGCATCTGGTCCTACTTACACTGATTGTTGTCTTATTTTATCTTTACTCCCCTCTGTGATATGAACAATTTGCATACCTTCAGAAAACTAACTTTTGACCTCTAAAAAAGCAGTGTTCTGGCTTTCTATTGTCCTATAGCAGCTTGTCTCCATGGTAACATAAGAAAAAAATCTAGCACTCAGCTGCAGGCTTCTAATATCATGCTGAAAATTTACTGCAAAAGGAAAACTTTTTATTACATTCAGTGTTTTCTGGTTTCCACTTAAAACCCATTATTAGAATAAGCCAAGGGTCTTCTCCAGACACCCACCATGGCAAAAGTAAGGGAAAAACATATCAGCTTTACATACACTATGACTTGCGTACTTCTACACCCCATCCACCACCTCAACAATTCAAGATTGCAGCCTATTAACTTAAACCTGCCTTTGTCCAGTCTTTTTTTTCCTCTTTTTGCATTGTAATGCCTCCATTTCTCAATACTAAAAAGAAGAAATAATCTGTTTACTTTAGTATTTTTATCACATGCAACAATATCTGAAAATGCTTTATTATATAACATAACTTATATCATGAACATTTTTACAGAAATACTGTTAAGAACAGAAAATGTTTTACCTACAGTTACCCTTTTCCTTCCTCTTGCCTTCCCTTAGTGTCGTTCTACAAATTAATGACATAAAGTAGGACAAAAGACTTTCAGTCCACCACAAGTTTAATAAAGTCAACAAAAATTAATTCTTTCCACTTTTTCTTGTATTGCCATATTTCAAAAACATGACTGATACTTTATTATTTCATATTTACTCATTAATTTCTATGTTACTAGTCTTATTCCTGTTCATCTACACCTCCCAACTTCAGACTCCTGTTCAATTCCAAGGTACTACCAACACTTTTACTCAACTCCTCTGCTTTTCTCGGTCTCTTAAAAGCATTTTTCTTTGGAACAATGGAAAAGGTTTCACTGGCAAAGTCTCTCTGTGAGAGAAGAATGAGAAGCAGTCTCTCCTTCTGCTTGATGTTCACTTTGTGTTAAACTTTTGTATTTCCTCTTCAGCCGGTTCTACATCAAAAATGACTTTGATCCTCTAGGAAAAAAATATTCTGAAGATAACTAGATACAAAATCTTGAATGTCACACCTGACTCTCAACACTCCCCGAATGCTGGCATAAATTTGTTTCTTTCCTGCCTGGTGTACAGCGAATAATAATTTTTCACAATACTCTACTGCCTCCAACTTTTAATACTTTGCCCTTCTACCACAGTTTTGTCAGAATCAACTCTTTCTGTTGGTAGGATTGCATCATTACTAATATAGGTCTTGGCTGCTTTCTTGTGGTCAGGTTTGGAATATACACACAATCTGCTCTTTCAATTAAAAAATCTTGCTGTGGAATACCAGTCCAGTTGCTTATTTGTGCCTTCATGAAATGAACAGTCTGTTCATTCCAGTTTTTCTGGTACTGCAAAAAGTCACAGGTTTCCCTGGAGTGCTTGGTTCTCTATTTTAACCATTTTTTAAAAATCTCTTCTTGATCAGTCTCCTAATCAGACAGCCTTTTCTTCATTCTGACCTCTGATTTTTACAGTTTTATCAGTTCCATCTGAATATCTGTTTAAAGCTTTTTCCACTTTTTTCCAGCCTTTTATTTGAGTTGATATGCTTCTTCAATGATTTGTGCATTTTAATCAGCTCTGAGCACATTTGATTTTTTTCCCTTTAGAATAAAGGAAACCATGTCTTGCACTAAGGCTGGAGCATGAACAACTTTACCTTAACAGCTGCAGTATTCTTCACAGTCAGCATTTTCTCTTCATTTTTTCTAGCTGATTTTCTTTCAGGTTCCTTTGCTGGCATCCAGGCAGTGTACTTGCTAGTCAGTAAATGAATTTACTAAAAGTGGCACAGTTTCTGGTCCTTACCTCACAGTTTCTTTTTTTTTTATATTGCTAGTGCTGAAGGTAACTGTTGATCAGTGTGCAGCCATCCCGGAAATCAGGTGAAATGAATAGTTGAGAGCCTTCAGTCACAAATTTCATAGGACATACTCCTGCCACAGCTGTCCAACATTCAAGTCTCTTTGTCAGGTGCCAATACAGTAAAGTGTTGTGATTGATGAGAACTATGCAGAACAGAACAGATGAATCAGCATTAAGATGCTTAATGACTTGCTCTACCCACACAGTGACATAAAAGTTCTGGTCTTTTTAAGGGGCCAAAGTGTCATAGATGGTTTGCCTCCAGGATAGGTTGGTAGCATCCTGAATTAATCTGGGATAACCAGAGGCTCCTTAGTCTTCTTCCCAGGAAATTTCTGACAAGAAAGGCTATAACTCAAGGCTAATCCAAGCCTGAGGACATCTTCCAAAAACAGATCATCCAAAGGAGATGATGGCGGAGTTACGATCTTTCTCTATTTATTGAATAGTGACAACATTGAGATGCTCTGAATCTTCATTTGATATAAAGGGTAAAGAAGCATCATTCTAAGTAGCAATTGGCATCAATTTGTGGAAAGTGGTGGTACAAAGAAATGAGCATTTCACACACTAGTACATGTTTGGATATCAGAAACTTATGCTGGATCAGCTGTTAGTCAAAGATATATGTTGGGAAGTGTGGCCTGCATATGGCCTCATGTGGGCATCAGACCACAATCTTGACTAGAATGCTTCCAATCCTGTGACTCAAACTCCCACAATTCACCAAACTTGTTCTTGATATCTAGGATCTGAAGTGCAAATCATTGTGTGAGTTAACTTGCTACACCCTACTCTAGTAGAGTCTGCTGACTCATATGGACACAAGGGCTAGTCACATGTTAAAAGTCTCAAACTAAGACTAATACATGAGCATATGACCTAGAGACTAATCTACATATTCAGGATAGTCATACATAGGCTCCAGAAAATCATGCAAACAAAGGGCAGTGCAATAACATTGGGATGCACAAACTACAGCAAAGGTGCTGAGAGTTTCTGTTCCAGTCTCATCACCCTTGACAGAAGTTAAAGACTAGCTTGGACGCATTAGAAGAGGTCTAGCTGAAAACCAGGCAGATTGAGTCAGGAGGCTGGTTAAACAAGAGACTTACCTCAAACAGAGTCAAGCCTATGAGTACTTGTCCCTAGCTGAGCAGGAGGCTTAACAAATAAACAGATAAGCAAATATGGTCAGAATGCCATGAAGTTTTGTGTATACAACATAACATATTAATCACTGCAGTCAGTGCATGAGAATTAAAAAGCATATGCCGTTAATCTAACATTCCCTTTACTTTATACTGATAAAATATATATCTATGACACGCATGCACTGCATTACACTGTAACTTAATTTATACTATGCTTGTCACAGGACACTTAAATCAAAATCAACTTTTTTTTAACATATTCAAGAGCATTTCCAATAATGAACTTTTCAGTCTTCAGAATCATGTTTAAATCAAGAATAATCCAAATATCTGTATTTTCTTCAATAATTTATTATATCTGGAGAATTTAATAAAACTACTTACAATGGGTAGGTATTTTTCCCCCATTATTTTTGCCCCCACACCTGTCGACCATCAAACCTTCTCTTGGGTTCTCACTTTTAAAACACTTATTTGAAGAACATGAGCACCATAAACATATGATCACTTTTGAAGACATCATTAAGGAAAGAACTAATAAGCACATCCATATGACAAAATGTGCAGAAAATCCTGTCAACATGCCTAACCATTTGACAAATTACAGCAAAAGAGGTTTCTTTTTTTAAAGATCTTTGTTAAATGACCACTTAAAACACAGGCACACATACATTAACAGAAAAGAAAACAAACCATAATAACGCTTTTCCATGGATTATACATTGTATTTCACTTTTCTTTATAACTGTCATACACTTCGTTACGTACGTTGCACAATTCTTACCTTCTCTTAAACCTCATACCTCCTCCTGAACAATATTCTGCATGTATTGCTTCCATAACTTCCATTTATTTCTGTGTCATTTGTTCCTTCCCATTTCTACAGATTTAATTTCCATTTTTTCTCAGTTCAACAATAAACACTTCAATTACAGTTGATTTAGATTTTGATTTTCTAGTAATTGCTTTTTTGGCAGGCAATAGCATTAACCACCCTGTCAACACTTTGAGACAGTTTCAAATCTTTTCAGGATACAAAGCTAATGAAGCTAAAACAAAGGCAAGAGCGGTAAATTATGTACCCACACATGAAATGGTTAAGCAATATCCTTATTTATGGGGACATGACAAAAATGAAGTATTTAGGAGTATGGATTAAAAAGGATATGTGGGAGGAGACTATAAAGATAATACAGAAAATGAGAAAATGGAAGCTTTGTTATATGGATATGGATAGTAAGATACAAGCAGTCAAAATACTTTTCGTAACTTCAGTCTTATACACAGGTCAAGCATATTTTTATCAAATAGACAAGTTTTGGATAGCAATTAATAAAGAGCTGAAGGACTTTATCTGGGAGGGGAAGACAGCAAGAGTCAAGTGGGATAAGCTGATTCTTCCAGTGGAACAGAGTGGTTTGGGATTACCCAATTTGAAAGGGTATTTCAGAGCTACACAGTTAAGGCTCCTATACATAGCATAAGCAGAAAAATATAATTCAAAATGGAAAAGGATGATGTTGAAATGGGGGGGGGGGGCGCTCAGGAATCAAGGAGAGACTGGGATTTTGAATGAAGGCCTTTAAGGAGAATAATAATCAAATAGAACATTATATCCATAAAGAAGCAGAAAGTATTAAGAACCAAGCCAACATGGGAATGGAGAAAGGCAATTCTGCCAATAGGGATGACTGCAATAAGGATAAGGGAGATGGTCAATAGGCAAGAGGGCCTGGAATTTATTGGAGAAAACTGGCAAAAGAACCAAGGTACTGGAAGAAAATAACTAGGAGGAAAGATGATAGAATGTGAAGATGCCAAGAATGTATTTGGAATGCAGGTTAGAGATTGCCTTCCCTATCAAAGACTGATAGAGTATAGGCAATGAAAAAGAAATAGGGGAGTTCTAAACGAAAGACCAGCACTAGAAGAGTTTTTCAAAGAATCTAGAATCTAAGCTGCCATTAAAAAAGGAATAATTAGTAGAGCATATAAAATATTGCATGACAACAATAAGAATCAATCAGAGGAGGTTAGAAAGGATTGGGAAGAGAGACTGGATAAGCAATTCACAAAGAAACAAAGTGAGGATATAGGTTTGTCTCCCAAACATGCAAAAAAATTTAGAAGATTTAGGATTTTTACTTGGAAATGTTTACATACATATTTTTATACACAGAGTAGACTCCAGGGAATTTTTCCTCAGGTAGATAGAAAATGTTGGAGGTGTGACCGGGAAGAAAGAGGCAACTGGGAACATATTTTCAGGGAGTGCAGTGATTTGGCAGACTAAGAATTCCCTATGGGATGCACTGTCGGAGATGCTGGGTGGGCAGACTGGTGTGACGAGGGATATAATTTTTCTGAGCTATGATTCAGAAATGGAATTTTCTAGACATGGTTAGTGGCCACAGTGGTGTAGTGGTTAGCTTTGTTGCCTCACAGCAAGAGGACCACTGGTTCGATTTTCGGCGGAGTTGCCTTTTGTGCAGAGTCTGCATGTCCTCCCTACAGTCGCATGGGTTTCCTCCGGGTGCTACGGTTTCCTCCCACATTCCAAAGATATGAAGTAGGTGGACTGGCACTCCAAAATGGCCGTAGATGTGAATGTGTGCACGAGTGAGTGGCACAGATGAACTACTGCTGCAGGGCTAGCCACCTAGTGGTGAAAACCTTGGCTCAAGATGACTGCCACTGTTGAAAGTGACACCCCAACCCCATGTACAAAATGGGAAAAAGGGGTTGAGGATGGATGGTAAGGCCCAGCTGTCTTTAATAATGGTGGCTGCCAAAAAGCAATTACTAGAAAATGGAATTCAAAATATAAGCCAACTGTATTAGAAGTAGTGAATACAGTAACAGATATAAAACAACTGGAACTGAGATATTTAGAAAAAGGTAGGAGCAAACTACATAGGAAAAAAATGATAATTTGTTGGAACAATGCATACAGGGGAGGAATGAGGTTTAAAAAAGGCAGCACTTAAATGACCTATGTAATGTCTGACTGAAAATGATTGGGTAGATTATAAATGATGTAGAACGTTTGCAACTGGGGGGGTGTCAGTATGGTTTGTGATCTACAATGCTTGCAACTAGGATTGTATCTGTGTGGTTTGTTTTTATATATATATATATATATATATATAGATATATATAGATATATATATATGTGTATGTGTGTGTGTGTGTGTGTGTGTGTGTGTGTGTGTACGATTATGTCATAAGTAATGGTTTAATAAATATGTTTCTTGTTTAAAAAAAACAGCTTTACGTTGCCAAGGCAATTGAGATCCCATTTCACAGCTTAAAAGAATCATTTCCTCAGTTGCAGCATTTTGCACCCCCAAAATTTTTGAGTATTCTTAAGTGCAGTTTTAAAATCTACCAAGTCATCACAGTCCCAAAAACATGTCCCCAGGTACGTCTCTCTTTCCCATCAAACCTCCAGCATTTGCTATCTACCCAAGGAAAAGTTCTTTGAAGTCTACTTGAAGAAAAAAATATCAATGCAAAGACTTCCAAGTAAAAATCCTAAACTTTCTGAATTTTGCTGCATACTTGGGAGTCATACATATGTCTTGCCATTGTTCCTTTGTAAACTGCTTTCCTGACCTTTTCCCAATATTTTCTAACCCCCTCTGACTGATTCTTACAGTTATCATGGAATATATTATATACCCTACTAACTGTTACTTTTTAAACAGCATGTTCTGTTCTAGGCTCAAATAAAAATTGGTCTTTCACTTTCGACTCCCCTACCTCCTTCTCTTTGCCTACACTCTGATATCAATCAGTAGTAGGAAAAGCAATGTTTAACCTGCACTGCAAACTTCTATTTAGCCGTATCTCACTCTATTACCTTCCCCCTCTAGTTATTTGACAGTTTTCTTCAGTAAATTCCAGCCAATTATTGCCTATGTTCTGTACCCCTACTAGCAGTCATCCTTATTGGCAAACTCTCCTTTCTCCATTCCAGTTTTAACTTAGTTACCTTCCACAACTTTATTAATTTAATATTCTGCATGGTGGTTATTATTCTCCTCAAGGAATTGCAATGGAAATCCTACTCTTTCCTTACTTCTTGAACACCACTCCTGCTTCATCATCAACCAGTTCCAATTTGAATTATAAAACTCTGCTTGTATTATGTATATAAGCTTTTACTGTGTGGCTCTAAATTATCCATTCAAATCAGGTAATCTAGACCATATTGTTCTACGGGGAGAATCAATGTATCATACCTTACTTCTTGGCCTCTTTTCCTTCCAGATAAATTATTTCATCTTATTATTAATTATTATCAACAACTTCTCTGATCGATAAAAAGGGACTAAAAACATTTTCACTGCTGGTATCTCGCTATATATATGTATAAACAAGTGCATCCAGTTTCTCAGCTTTTGTATTATTTGTTTTGTTTAGCCTATTCCCACATATTTTTAGCTGCCATAACAGAAGCCTTTTTAATCCATACTCCAAATTATTTAATCTTATTGTGTCTCCATAAATATAGTTATGATGAACCAATGCACAAGTGGGGACATGGTAAAACAAAGGCTGTAATAGTAAATGTTCCTTAATTTTATATCTCGAAAATACTTGAAATTGTCACAAAATGTTCACAATACTGAGATGTCCCTTTCTACATTTATTAAGTACAATAAAGCAAATGAAGCACTGGAAGGTACTGTCACAACAACCCGGTTCATTAATAGACTGACCACTTTCGCCAGGTTTGTAACATGACTCCTTCAGAATCACAAAACAATACTCAAACCAAAACTTAAAATCCTACCTCCAAAATCACATGATTTAAAAACACCAATGAAGTCCATGCATCAATTACCCGACCACTATACACTGTTTTAAAATAATTGGAACATATTTTTAGAAAACATGTT
>NC_056733.1:751788557-751925901 GCF_019279795.1 Protopterus annectens | reverse complement strand
CCTTCCGTAAACATGTTAAGATTATAGTTAGAAAATGCTGACATATCAAAAGGTTGACATTCACAATACTGACATTGCAGTATATAAACATACAATACCTTTTGTATACAGAATATAACTTATAACAACAGAATCTCATATCTGTTGCCTGTTACTGTTTTATCTTCATTCTACAGCAAAAACTTAGGTCCAAACCTGAGGAAGTTAACAGGTGAGGATGGGTGTGACCATTCTACAGTGCACGGCACAGATCGGGCTCTGGAATGTACCAGCCTTCGTGGTGGAGGGTAGAGAATGCAAAAGATGTGACCTTCAGGAAGGCATTCGGCTTTAATCACAGACAGATGGTAGCCTTTGCAGTAGGTATGTGGTAGCACGCACTAACTTTGAAAAGATGTTGGGAGTCCTATGGTGTTGCAGTTCACTTGTAAACCAAGACCATTATGAATGTCTTCATAGTTGTTACGCTAGTGAGGACAAAAGCAGCATTCATGGTTGACTGAATGCTGGCACCTCTGGATGGCTCTTGCCTCTGTGGTTCTGGAGAACTCTCCATCCTGATGGAATGGATTGGTTCAAATCCAGTTAAGGCTTGATGGCCAGCAGGAATGGGGCAAAAACACTTAGAGATGGCAAAACAGAGCAAGGTTTCCACACTAAGGGTACAAACTTTTACACGTGTAATTAAATATTTGGTGAAGGCATAGTACAAAAATAAACTGTACTGCCTAAAATGGTGATGTTCAATTCAAAAGTGCATTTAATGTGGCTTGGGATAAGTGCTATAGAAAAAAGACAGCATATGTAGCCTAGTGTAACCTCCATTCTTCTGATACAGCAGGAGAACTTGACTTTTTGTTGGCACATTGTGTGTGTATAAGGATGGAATAAATTAAATAAAAGGAAAGAAATGAGAAAAAGCCAGAGGATGGAAATAGAGAATGAAAGGAGATAAAAAAAGAAGACAAGAAAAGAAATAAAAATGAATGGTTAGAATTCCAAATGAAACTGACTGTTGTCAAGTGTTTCTAGCAATCTGTGATCACAAAACAAACAGCTGCACCTAGAAAAATCACTAAAAACATTTTGTGGAGGAGTAAGCGCCCTTTCTCCCACATCACTGCTACTTAGCCATACCATGTACAAGATCTCTGCATCTTGGGGAGGGATGAATCCTCAGGGTTCTGCTATCAATATCTTCAGGTATAAAACACAGTTTTCACTTATCAGGTATTGCAGATTAAAAGTGTCAAACACTAGTATGTTACAAACATGCCTGTCATCCTTGAATTTATCTTATGTATCTTAGAAAGATTTTTGTCATCTGGCATAGTTCTGTTATCTATTTTCTAAATAGGTGACAACTCCATCTTGTTCTTGGCTCCTGCAACACTGGCACATGGAATGGTATGTCCCAACTTTTCCAAATTTGTTGTCGTATTTAGTTTTGCAGACTACGAAAGAAGTACCACTGCCTTTCCTGTTGTTGCTTGTGTAGCAGATTCACACTATGCTATCATATCTCTTCTAGAGGACAGGAAAGTATTCAGAAATGAAATCATTTTTTTCCCTTGTTGGAATTCAAGTCAAAGCTTTGATGATACATTGGATTTCTAACCTACTTGGTTTCTTACTATCGATACACTGGATTTCTAACCTACTTGGTTTCTTACTATCATGACATTTCATGGTATCAAGGAATCTCCATTTGGTCCTTATGAAAACACAGCTGTATCAGGTACCCCATTTTTTCAGATAAAGAAAATGGATATATTATATTTGGTTGTGCACCACTTCATCATAGCTCACCTGCCCAAGGCTAAATATATAAATGACCTTTCTTAGGACAAGAATACATATTTTCTCCCCTGTGGGGTAGAGGAGGTGGTCACCCCTAGAACTTGTCCAGCAGCAGATTTCCTGCATTTCCTCCCTGTGGGGTAGGAGGGGGTGTTCATCCCCACAAATTTTTTCTGCTGCAGATTTCCTGCATTTCCTAATTAATATAACAGATTCAAAAGTTGCAGAACCTTGGTGAAAGGTATGTAGTGAACTTCAGGGAAAAAAAAAAACTCAAACAGCTGGCTTTGGACTAGAAGGCTGCACTTAGTCAACATTTAAATGCATACTTATCTCTTTTTTGGTCACTTTTTTTTCTTTTATATTAAGAAAAATCTTTAAGTTAAGTTCTTACTACTGAAGAGTCCTAAACAAATAACCATGCCAATCCTTCAATGACTTCTTTATATTAACAATTCAGAAAGCACACCCACCTGGATTTAGTATGGCAGGTTCTGGGTCTCCTTTGTTTCCATAGTAACATACCATATCTTCTTTTGTAAGGCTAAAAACACAGAACACATTGCTGACAGAATGAAATAAGTCATGTTTAAACAAACACTTGACTCTTTACTGTGATCTGTTTATCCTTGCACCATGAATCCAACACTTTATTTTTTTTATGTACACAGTACACACAAAAATACAGACACTTAAACTTTTTCACAATACTCTAATTTAACTAAGGCAACTCTACAAATTCTAAACTTGGATTAGAAGAAAAAAGTTACACAATGACCTCATTTTTGCTCAGTTTAATGCAAATAATTTACAGAGGACACACAAAACAGAAAACACACAAGTGCTCCCCCTCCCAAAAAATGCCTATCTGTAGCTAGTCTTGAAAATGAAATTTGTTCCATTTGCTCCTTCTGACTTCAAAAAAGCCAAAGGAAAAATATAAAACAATATTTGGCATTGCTAGTCATTGTTTACTTATGTATTTATTGGCATCTGATGACTGGGAAAGTCTGACTGGGTAGGTACCACTTTTCAGCAGAGGCACTGGGAGAAAAGTTACGAAGTACTACACAGTATTTTAAGAATAATAATTTTACAGTCTTAGAAAATTATAAAATAAAAAAAGATGAAAAATCTACAGTTTAAACATTTATTACAAATTAAACAATATGGAAACATTGATTAAGAAAAGAGCTTACATGACAATGATTTAATATTTATTTTGTCTAAATGGCTAAACTGTCTCTAAAGGTAACTTAGTATAATACAATCAGGAATTGCAATATGAAGTGGGAGAAGAAAAACAGGGTTATGGAATATTCGGATAGACCAACAGAGTTAAGAAATTAACTAAAGTAAAGAAGTGAGAGAAGAAGAGGGAGTAAGGGGGTGTATGGTATGAACAGGTACTTGTTCGTATTTAGAGATATAGTTTATCCTGGGGTTGAGCAAGAACAGAGCCAAATTTAGGCTAGGAAGTCTTTCAGATTGGTTTTATAGGACTGCAGTGAGGTATTACCTGATGGATACAAGTAAGGAGTTCCAAGCCTTAGCAAAATGGTACAAGTACAGACCATGCCCAGCAGATTTGATAGGTTTATGGACAAACAGGGGTTTTTGGTCAATGGATCATAACAACTGAGTGGGAACATAATTGTGTATAACAGAATTTCGTGCTGGACAAGCAGATGGATACTGGATAAATTTACAGGTTGCAGCTGTGTATATGTTAGTTGACAGGGTAGCTATAGGTGGGTTCTGAAAAGGGTATTTGCTGCAAATTTAGCCACTTTATTATAGCATTGCTTAAGTTTTACTTTTTATGATGCCTGAAGGTTAGTGAGCACCATAAAGTAGTGAGAGGAGGAGGTAAGCAGTGGCAACTGTGGCTTAGTTACATTGGTGAGAAAGTTGATGGCTCTGCAAAGTACCCCTAGTTTTTGGTGACTTTTTTTATGCAATTTTGTATAAGCAGGCTGAATTAAAGATTGTCAACCACTACCATCCCTAATGATTTGCTATGAGAAGTGATTTCAAAGGTTGTACTATTAAGAGAGAGTATTTAAAATTTTGTTTTGTTCACGAGAGATGGATTTGGGGAGAAAGTTGTTGTTTGTGTTTTTATTTTTTTGGTTGCACATGAAAAAGAAGTTATGTACTCACCATAACGTTCCATGTTGGTAGTCCATCTCACCCTTCATTTTTACGTATGGGTTCGGAGCCGATCTTCGGCTCCGACTCAGCCAATTTATAAGCTAGAGGACTTCTGGTTTGCTCGTGGCTAAGCAGGTATCCCATAGTGCACCAGTACAAACCCCAGATCTTGCTTGCTGCTTACTAGAAGAAATAACCATAAAGACAAACCAATACTAAAGGGTGTCCAACCAAAGATAACCAAAATATTAATAACTCCAGATTCTTCCAGGATGGGGGCAGGAGGGCAGGTTGGTAAAAATGAAAGGTGAATGGACTACCAATATGGAACGTTATGGTGAGTACATAAATTCTTTATGTTGTGTACTCCAATCTCACCTTCATTTTTACATATGGGACAGTGTCCCTAACGCCTTATTCTTGGGTGGCTCATTGGAAAATACTCCTGAGCACCGTGGAGCCAAAAGATGCTCTAGCCCTAGAAGCTAAATCCAATTTTTAATGTGTAATAAAAGTGTGAGGGGTAGCCCACGTAGCTGCTGCACAAATATTATCAAGTGGGACCCTGGCTTGAAAGGCTGCAGAGGTAGACAGAGATCTGGTAGAATGAGCCTTGAGCCGGGAGGGTAAAGGTCTGCCCTCCGAATTGTAGACAAAGGCTATACAACTGGAAATCCAATTAGATAGTGTCACTTTAGAAACTGGTAAACCCAATCTAGATTCAGAAAAGGAGATGAATAGTTGATATAGCCTCTGGTAACTCTTTGTACCCACTTGTCTTGGGTTAGAAATGCGAACCCCGACTGGCCCCAGAGAAACTTGGTCAGGCCCCACATCAGGAACGCTGATAAGGCCGCCCCCAAAAGGAATCACGACATTGTTGGTATTGCGGATGACCCCTGCCTCTAGAGTGATGTCTCCCATTTCCTCGTTCTCCCCTGCCTATGAAGGGGGGGGTTCACCCTGTGTGTCCGGAAAGACCCTCTGGGACTTATTGAACCACATTTTACCACCCCTTTGACCTTTAGGGTATGGTCTAGAGGGAACAGTAAAACGTACTCCCACGGCAGAGAGCGTCTTTCCTTCTTGCTCACACCGAGTGAGTGTGTCCTTTACCTTAGATCCAAACAATGAGGAACCATCAAAAGGGGCATTGGTGAAAGTGGATTTGAATGGTTCCACAAAATTACACAAGCGCATCCAGGAGTGACACCTTAGGGCAACTCCTGAACTCGCTGCTCTACTCGCTCCATCAGCCACATCAGAAATAAGCCACATGGAGGAGTTAACTATAGAATTTAGGGTGGACAACTAAGCAGAAATCTCGTCAGGAACTCCCTCAGTACATGTACCTTGTATAGAATCTCCCAACTCCTTAAGGAGATCCCTCTGCAATCGCATGAAGTGAGTGAGATAGTTCAAAGATCGAAGAGTAAAAGCCGCTGAACTGAAGACATGCTTCCCATACCTGTCCATCTGTCGAGACACCTTATTCAGTGGATGGACAGAAGAAGAAGTCTCAGCAAGCTCCTTCTTAGTGGCTGCCACCACCATGGCATCTACGGGGACACCTAAGGACAAAAATTCTTTATCTGGAGAGGCAGAAAGAAACTTCTTGGGTCTCCTAGGGGCTGGCTCCACGGCATCGGGAGTATCTCGCACCTTTCAACTAACTAAATCCATCAGTTCATCAAAAGGTGGAGATACCCAAGAGGCAGAAGGTTGAGACCCGAAAGCCTTCAGGTACACCGACTCCTCATCAGAAGGGTTAACAGTGGGCCAGCTGCACCTCTGTTTAAGGATCTCCAGGATGTCCATGAAAGAGACATCATCAGAGGACGACTTGGGGGACCCTTCTGACTCCTCAAGGTCAGTGTCAGATGTCAAAGACTCGTCCTGGGAGTCAATATGCTTCCTCTTGCATGTCTTCCTCCTGGGGGGCTCCTCAGAAGGGTATTCTGGGGAGGTCAAGGAAGACTGGGGGCCACCAGCCGGTGGCTCCTGAGGCTGAGGGTCTCTGCTGTCTCCGGAGAGAGTAGGGGCTGAGACCGAAGTGGGTGCTCTAGGGGGGAAGAGTGCTGGTACCTTTGGTGGCAACTGGTGACTTGGACAGTACGTTCCTCATCACCTTAAATGCCGACCTCTCTGGCTCTGAGGGCCTCTCCCACTCTGGAGAGACCAAGGATGCCATCGGCGCCAGCGCTATCAGCTCCGAAACAGACGTAAGGTCTGAACTCACCTTAGCCAAGTGCCGAGAGGGAGACTCAGAACTGAAGAAGACAGATTCCAACCTTCCCTGTTGGCGCTGACTGGAGAGCTTCAGCCCCTGGACACAACGAACGACACAAAGTGTCGGAGCAGAGCTCGGCTCCGAAGCAACCGCAAGTGGAGCTGGAGCCGAGAGTTCCACCAATGGCACTAAGCCCTCCAACTCCGACAAACCAGCTTGGCTCGGAGGAGGAATAACTATCGAGGGTTTCATAGGCTCTGGAACCGACTGAGTCAGAGCTGAAAACAATTTAGATAGAGCGGACGACTTCAACAGTCTCAGGACTGCCCTCTCCATGTCTTCATCCAAAAGGCTCCTGGAAGACCTGGAAGACATACTCAGGAATCTTGATCTTGAAGGAATAGCAGGTTCCATAAATTCAGTGGTCGGCTCCGACAAACTAGGATCCAACCCTGTCACCACAATGTTGCTCTCAGTTATCTCCGAAGGTAGTGGAGCCGATGAGGCTGATTTTGCCACTTTAGGAGGCGGCTCCGAGACACCAGCCAGTGCTAGATAAGGTCTTTTCGAAGACCTACAACTTTGCAGATTTAGTGGACTTGGAAGAAGAGGAAGAGCTACACAAGGCTTCCTCAAAGGAAGACTTTAACAGACCCTTTAGAATTAGCTTGTTCCTTCTCTCCTGTAACACTCTAGGGGAGAAGGCATGACAGAACAAGCAAGTCTCTTGCAAATGGATGGCCCCTAAGCAAGAGACACATAGATCATGACCATCCGTCAATGACATTTTTTGGGAGCACTTCATGCATTCCTTGAAGCCCGAAGGCTTGTGCTCCTTAACCTCTTTAGACATACACACAGACAACAGGAAAGAGAGGAGAAGTAAAAGAGAGAATTAGGTCCTCTAACTTAAATGGGCCTAGCCCTGATGGAGGAAGAGACACCACGAGGACTAGGTCCTCTAACTAAAACGGCCTAGTCCAGACAGGAAAGGGACACTAGGTCTTCTAACTTAAACAGACCAGCAAAAATTCACACACACCCAGAAAAACCTTTCACACAGAAAAAAACTTGAATCTGTTAAAGATTAACAGAGGAAGTTGGAACTGGAGTTTCGAATAATGAAATCCACAACCATAGGAAAGAACACCAGTGGATAAACGCCAAAAATGAAAACTGCTCTACAAAATTGTAGACTGGAAAACCAAAAAACTACTAGCGGTAATAAGCTATCCGCACTAAGTAAGAAACTGGTACACAGGATACCACAAAGCAAATTACTACATTAACAGGCCCAAGGCCCACGATTGCACCAAAGGGCGCAAAGAGCTAATTACCTAAGAATTAGTAACCTACACTAACAAGTACTAATGCAACAACAATTGTACTAAACTAATATATCTTTGACCAAAAATTTTAACAATGTAAGCAAGAAAAAAGTTATCACTTAGCCAGAGCCAAAGAACCAAACTCATCGAAGAGGCAAATGAGATCTGGGGTTTGTACTGGTGCACTATGGGATACCTGCTTAGCCACAAGCCAACCAGAAGTCTTCGAGCTTATAAATCGGCTGAGTCGGAGCAGAGGATCAGCTCCGAACCCATACATAAAAATGAAGATGAGAATGGACTACATAACATCTGTGAGTTATAAAGCCATTTTCAGTGACTGTTAAAGCTTCCTGAGTGTTTTATTAGGGGTGTACCAGGTTGTCTGATGTGCATATGAATGTGGACTCATATAAGAGTACTGTATTAGGACGTCTCTTGTGTGGAAAGTGTTGGTGAGAATGTTAAAGAGGAGGGGACCATGGATAGAGCCTTGTGGTACACCAGTGGTGAAAGGGAGGTCTAGAGAGAGGGTGGAGTACAATTTTATGGATTGACATCTACTGGACAAGTAGCTTTTGAACCACAAAAGGGTGGGCTGAGATAGACCTAGAGAGGACATTTGAAGTAGAAGTTTGCTCTGAAAAACTATTGAAGGCTTTAGACAAATCTAGATATAAGGAGGAGACTAGTTTGTCATTATCTCTAGCCTTATTGACAATTATAATAGTTAGAAATTCAGTACTTGTACTATAGGAGGGACAGAAGCAATGTTGTGTGGGGGGCATGAGTTCTTGTTGCAAGAGACAGTTTAGCAATTGTTCTTGAAAAAAAGATATGTACTCACCATAACATTCCATCTGTGTTGTCCATTTTCATTTATTCTCGACATATGGGGCTTGGTTCCATGCATCAGAACTGGCTCGGCCATTTTACAGCTCGCTTTAGCCAAAAATTCTCGAATCTAACCCTTACCCACAACACTCCTTTCCCAATTACCTCAGATCGAGTTTGTAGAAAGACAAACAGAGTGAAAAAAAACCCAAAAGCCTTCATACAGTCCATATCTGGAACCATATAACAAAATCCCTTGTGAGATATATCCATTATCCATTCCACCAAAAAAACTTTTAGGGCAGGGGGAAGAAGGGAGGGGAGTGGAGGATAAATGAAAATGGACAACACAGATGAAACATTATCCGCGACATATGTGACAGAATCTCCAGCTATCTTAGAACATGGGAGGACTCAAGGAAGGATATCCCTGAGCACCACTGCACCAAATGACGCTTTTCTTCAGGAAACCATATCCAGTTATGTAATAATTAATAAAGGTATGAGGAGAAGCCCAAGTTGATGCTGCGCAAATATCATCTCAAGAAGCTGTAGACTGAAAAACTGCTAAAGTAGCCACAGCTCTTGTAGTACGTGCCTTTACAGGCCTAGGTAATTTCATTTTCTTTTTATTACAGATAAAACAAATAAGATCTTTGAGCAATCTGGCTAGCATCACTTTGCTCACTGGTTGGCCAAATCAAATGACACAAATAGTTGGTCGAGTTTTCTTAAATTCTTAAGTTCTGTGCAGGTAGAAACATAATTGCCTGTGAACATTTGATAAATGTAAACAGTATTCGCCTTTATTAGGAAAATTAGGAGAAAATACTGGTAAATTAATAGTCTGATTGATATTAGTTTCTGACATTATCTTAGGCAAAAAGGAAGGATTGGTTCTCAGTGAAACTCTGTCTTTATGGAAAATCAGATAAGGAGCATTACATAAGGCCTGTAATTTAGAAATTATTCTGGCAAAACATAGAACATAGTTTTCCAGGATAAAAACTTTAGATCACATTCAGCTGATGGTTCAAAGGGAGGTTAAACAATGATTTGTAACACTTAAGTTCAGATTCCAAGGTGGGGTAGGATGTTTGTAAGGGGGTTTTAGCAAGAGTGCTCCTTTTAAGAAGGCTTTGCATAGCTTAAGAGGGCCAAGGAGGATCCTTCAAAACCATTATGAAAGTTAGAAATAGCTGCTAATTGAGATTTTATAGTAGACTGGGAAGAATGTGCCCTGAAAAGTGACGCTAACAAATTCTAGGATTTTATCAATGGGTGTTGAAAAGGGATCAATATTGTTGTTAAGAGCCCAAAGGGTAGACCTCTTCCATTTACTAGCATAGAGTTTGCGGGTAGCTGGCTTATGAGAGGTGAAAATGACATGATGTACCAGGGAAGAAAGTGAAGGCAGCCTGACTATTAATGGAACTGGAGAAAAACAGCTGTCAGCTTGAGGTTGATAATGTTGGAATGTAGTAATCACTCTGGATGGGACAAAAGATCTGGAGCCAGGTTCAGAATCTAAGACTGATGAATCACATAAAGCCAAAGGGGAACCATATCTTTAGAGGCCAATAAGGTGCAATGAGGATAACTTTGCTCTTCAGCCTGATTGCCTTCTGTAGTCATTTTGGAATTAGAGGGATCGGGGGAAAGGCATAGAGCAGTCCAGAGGGCCAAGTTTGTAGAAGAGCATCTATTTGTGACTCCCCTGGGGGGGGGGTCACGACAAAATAGTTGCTGCACTTGTCGTTTAGAGGCGAGGCAAAAAGTTCGCAGTAAGGCTGGCCTCACTGATGGAAAATATTTTCTGTTATGTTTGGATTGAGAGACCACTCATGAGGCATTAGAATACATCTGCTCAGTTTTTGTCTGTTATCACATTGAAACTCCCTGGAATAAGAGCTGCTATCAGAAAGTGGTTGGAAGAGATTGCCCACCGCCACACTCTGAGCACTTCTCAACACAATTGTATAAGACTAGTTCCTCCCCGTCTACTGATGTACCAAACTACTGACATATTGTCTGTTTGGATTGCAATTGTCCCCAAAGGAAGAGAAGTTTGAAAGGCTTGCAACACTAAAATCACTGCCCTTAGCTCTAGTAAACTGATATGCAAGCTGGCCTCTGTTAGGGACCAAGTGCCTTGAACAGTCTTGCCCAGATAATGCCCCCTGCCACCACATCTGGGATGCATCTGTGGTCACTATGGCTTTGGGTTGTGATGGAACAAAGCAGCGGCCTAGAAGAATGTATTTGGAATATATCCACCAAGCTAAATCTTTTTTGCAAAGATTGGTAATCAAAATCAGGTCCGACATGGGTTTGTGCAACACTAACCACTGAGACGCTAGCAGCCACTGTAATATTCTCAAGTGATATCTTGTTAAGAGAATTAGAGTTATTGTTGCTACCATGGAGCCTAATGCTTGTAGGACTAGATGAGAAGCTATTTTTCTGCTGCTGATTACTTTTTGAACCTAAACTCTGATTCTGTGTAATCTTGCAGGGGGAATAGAGGCTGTGGAAGTTCACATATTTAGATGAGCTCCTATGAACTCTAACGTCAAAGTTGGCATCAATTTTGATTTTTTTGTACTTTACACTTATTTCCAGAGAAGAACAATTGTGAAGTACATGGTTTCTTGCTTCTATCAATTCATCCCTGGTCAGAACAGTAATGAGCCAGTCGTCTAGATACAGAAATACTCGGAATCCCTGCAGACTCAAGTGAGCTGCTACTACTACCATACACTTGGTGAACACCCTGGGGCTGTGACAAAAACAAAGGGCAGAAATCTGAACTGATAGTGACTGTCTCTCAGCCGAAAGTGGAGGAAACTTCTGGCTTGCTTGCCCATTTTTAAATGGTAATACACATCCTGAAGATCTACTAAGCTCATCCAGTCTTCTTTTTCAAAAATGGAAGCATAGACTGTACCATGACCATCTGGGAATTGGTTTGGTGAACTGATTTCTTTAGTACACCTAGATCCAAAATTGGTGTCCAGTCTCCTGTCTTTTTTGGCACTAAAGAATCTTGAGTAAATTCCAGAGTCTATCTGGTCTGGTGGGACTTCTTGGATGACTCTTTTTCTAGCAGTTTTTGGACTTCTAGAACTGCTTGTTCCCTCTGAGTGGAACATTGGAAATTTTCTTGCATATGGGAGGAGGAAGAGAACTGCGGTGGTGGTGCTGTGGTAGCGTTGTCGCCTCACACTTTCCCATTCGATTCTCAGAGCTTCTTCTGTGTAGCGACATGCGTGAATGGGTGTTAGGCCTGGCAAGCCAGTACGTAAAAATCTACTGCCAATCATTAGCGGACCGGAGTTCCGCTGTGGCGACCCCTAACCGGGAAAAGCTGAAAGACACAAACAAACATGGGAGGATGAAGAGAAAAGGGAATTGTATAGTTTCTGGATATGATCCCCTGCACCCAAGTATCCACTGTTATTTGTAGCCAGGTGTTTTGGTGCAGGGATAAGCAGCCCATGACTGCCTCCAGAGGAAGACAACTGGGCCTCCTTCCAGGAGTGCTGGAAGGGTTTACCAGAGAAAGAATCCCTGAAATCCTGGTTCTGCAGGCCACCTCTGCTGCGCAGACAGCATCTTCCATTAAACGTTCCCCTCTGCTCCTGGGGGAACTACCTCCATGTGTGCCACGAAAAGGCCCTTGGAACTTTTTGAACCACATTTTCCCCACTACCTTTTTGATTCCTGGAAAAGGATCGATGGGAAGGGGAAAAACATATGGCCAGAGAAGAAAGGGTCTTTCCATCTTTCTCACACCTGGATGATATTTCTTTTACTTTTGGACCAAACAGGGAAATCCGTGTGCATCAAAGAAAAAATAATTAAATGGCTCTGCAGTCACACAGGTGCATTCAGGTGCTCTTGGTCTTTTCTGAGGTAGATATAGCCTCACCAAAGGCTGATGGAATCATACCCTGCACAATTTGTTTATTTTGTTCTTTCCACTATGGCCTTGTGACTGAAACCATGACATATAGCAGAGTCCCTCTTAAAGGTGAATGGAGCTCAAGCAATATACACAATAAAAGCGAACTGGACATAGGAATTTTGTGTCCGCATTTCTGGCATCTTTTGAAGCCAGAAGGGACTTTAGGTTTATCAGCCATAATTTTAATAAACAATTATGCAAAAAAAAACCAGCTATACACACACATGCACACAGGAGAAAGTCCTCACAAACAGAAAACACTCACTACATAGAACAATGAACAGTTTTTTTTAAACAGTTAGGGAAAAAAGAGGAATGAAACTATCAGCAATGATAGTTAAGCTTACACCGAGGTATACAAAGAGGAAGGAAAAGGACAGTACAAGATCAAAAACTAAGAATGAAGAGGGAAGGGTTATAAAGTTAGTAAATTAGCTGAGGGGTATAGTTTTGGAATCATTTATGCTGGGTTTAAGCAATGTTTCAGTTATACTGAGAATACCAGGCTTGTATTGGGTAATCCAGGCATGTAGTTCAGTAGTTTTATTTTTTATGCTTCTAATATTTATGGTGGCAAATGTTAGATTACTGAGGTGCAGGGTGGACATTTGTAGGGTTACAGGAGTATGTGGAAGGGAACTGTCTTGATGTTGGTTGTGATAGATGGGGCCACTTTTAGGGTGAATTTCTCCTCCTATGAGGATTTTTAATATATTGGTGTATTACTGATTCTTGTTATTTGGAGAGTAGGTTTCCACTTAATGTTATTCTGATTTGAGTTGAAATGGAGTTAGTCCTCATTTGGCGTAAAGGTGAGGGGCATCATTAGATAGGTTTGGTGTGATGCATGGAGAGTTTAAGGAGGAAGTAAGGCTAGGTGATTGGAAGAGAGTTGGAAAGATGTTGAGAACCACTACTGTGTCATGGTAAGATGAGTGATGGCCCAGAAGGAGAACAGAAAGTATGCTGAAGGACAGCATGATTAAGTAAAGAGATATGTTTTTATTAATGGCAGGTAGTGGGGAAGTAGGAATCAAGAAATAAAGCAAGAAGTTGCATGGTTGTACTGTAGTCTGAAAGATGAAAGAAGGTGGTTAGGAAGTATTTGCTATGAAGGAGGAGAATCAGGTTGTCCTGGTATCTTCTCTTATGTAAAAAGTTTGGAAGGATAGAGTATGAGGATGTACTTAGGATAGGAAGTAGCAAGGGTTCATTTGGGGGAACTGGAATTTGAAATGTACTTTAATGGACAGGTGCTGTTGGGGAGCAGTTGGAGTATGAATGGCTACAGTGCAAAGCTGTATGAGAGGGAGAAAGGTTGCTTGGAATGACACTAAATGTTAGATGAGAGTTGGGAAATGGAAACATGAGTGTTTGCATAATAGTGGTAAAGTTGCTGGGTGTGGTTTTGGGAATAGGTGTCACAGGTGAAATGTGCATCTGGGAAGTATAATGGCAGAGTAAGAGAGGGGTGGATGGGAACTGGGGGTCAGGGCAGGGAAGTGAAGCAAAGCAGAGCGTAGTGAGCTTCTCACCTTCAGAGCTCCTTCAGTATCGGAGTCAGAGGTGGATCAAGTGACCACAGGCTCTGAAGGGAAAGAAAAAAAGAAAACCTACCAAAATATATATTATAGGGAAGGAATAAAGTTAATACTTATTCCTAGAGATGGAAGAAGAATCACGGTGAGGCAGAGGAAGAGAATATGAGGGATTGAAAGAGTAAAGAGATAAGAAAGTTTGTAAATGTAAGGTCAAAATAAGTTTAGCAGGAGGTATATTGATATTGAAACCACAGTAATACAGTGTATTGAGCCGTACAGAGCAAATTTATACAACATAACACAACAAGTTAGTGAATATTCATTGGATTAACCATCATGTCAAAACAGTGTGATACACATTGTCATAACACCAGCAACTGAAATTACATACATACTTGTTAAAGGGCACAGACTTAACATTCAGAAAGCTTATCTGATTTGAAAGAAGTTGATACAAATGCAACACAATACCAAGGTCTTTTCATTGTTCTACACAGTCTTAGAACAAACAGAAATGTAATAACACGTGACACACTGCAATGTGAAGAAAGATGGTGACTGAGTGGAAGTGCAGACTAAAGTGAGGGAGATTTAGCAATACATTGTGCTACATATCCTCTCACCCCCAAGTCAATAACAGAGATCAATCAGTTTATAGCAGATACAGAGCAATTAACAAGGAGGTACAAAGCAGAAGTGGTTTTCTTTCATTTACTGAATGCAGAAACAGGGAAACTAAGGAGGCTAAGTAAGTGGAATGTACAGTATAATCTATTGGTCAGGAGAAAGGACAGTGGTCAGCTATTAAGTGTTCCTTAGGGTACAAGAACTACTCCTTTGGGGGGAATGCCACAGCCACTTCCCAGCACTGGTCAGGCAAATATTTGACTAGTTACAGTTAATACACAGCAAGGCTCTTCATGTTAAATTTGCTTCCACTGCACAATGACAATATTCTCAATGAAAATGTTTCAGAGTTGGGCCTTGTGGCAAAGCTTTTTCAGTATCGGAGTCAGGGGTAGATACAGTGACCACGGGCTATTGCACAATGACAAGTCTTAGTGAAAATGTTTGATTGTTGGCTATTGCACAATGACAATATTCCTCAATGAAAGTGTTTGCGAATTGGGCCTTCTGGCAGAGCTCCTTTAGCATTAGAGTCAGGGGTGGATGAAGTGACCACAGGCTATGACAAGTCTTAGTGAAAATGTTTGATTGTTGGGCCTTGTGGAAGAGCTCCTTCAGTATTGGAGTCAGGGGTGGATGAAGTGACTACATTCTCTGAATTGTGACGGAAAATGGTGACTGAGTGGAAGTGGAGCAACTCCTTGTAGTCCACGGTTTGATTCTATCAATCTCCACTTACCTACTATGTGACTCTGTGAAAGTCACTTAATCACACTAGTGTTCTAGGGTAACCGGGAAATTGGGATAGGCTACTTAATGGTTTTCTGGTAGGTTGTTAACAGCTGCCAACTGTATTTTTATGCTTGTGCATTCTTGGCAGTTCAACATATACTCAGTAGCACTGATGGGCTGCATTTCACTTTCTTTTCAATATAATGACATTCAATTGTATTTATGCTTCAGGAAACGCAGTTTCAATAAATTATACATACATCCACATATCTATACAATGTACATAAACATCTCAAGTTACACATTCCCATTCATACTACTTACTTTTGTTGATCTTTATTTATTTATACTTTGTTGACTGAGGTAATCTCACAGGACCAATAGCCTATTCTCAGGTGAGACCTGAGGTGGTATTCATACTGATGAGAGGAAATGTGTCCAGGACCCCGAAAACTTCCCCTGCTCTTTTCGATGAGTGTCTCGAGATCCTTCACATTCACCTGACTTAACACCAACTCAGGCAGACGGGGCTCATCTTGATCAGGGACTTACAACTACAGCATTCTAGTGTTAAACTTTGATTTCTAGTCACAGTCTATGTGAAGTTTTGTATGCTCTTCTCATCTGAATTTCTTTTTTTTCTGTGTGCAGCAATTTCCTCTCACTTCTTAACACATGCTTTTTATTGTAGCTCCACTGGTGTAGGGATAAAGCCATGAGTAAGACCCTGGTGACCCAGATCTGATTAGCAGTTTTGGTCCCTGTTGGAGCTGGTAGGGAAGGGAGGAATTCGGCATCATCACTGACTCACTTTTATTTGGGGAGGGGATGTGACGGCACTTCTCCAGCGCAAAAGATCCTGCAATAAAGTCTTCAGTAGTGACTGAAGACCACAAAAGAACAATGACTCGGGGGGGGGGGGTGGCAGTCTTAAGGAGTTGTGTCAGTTGCAGAAGTGAGTGACACACCCTTGATGGAACTCACTGCATGCAAAACTCAGAAGCATGTCACTGGGCATGTGCCATGGGGGCCAATAAGAATGCCCCCATTGCTATTAAATGACTTTCAGTCAGCTCTCATGCCCCAGTGAAGGGGGAAACAAATGGGTCAACTGGCTAAGATGGAAGGCTAATGACAACAAGCAACAGTGATGAAAAAAAAAGGATGAAAAAAAGCAACCTATACTAAATTGTCTCTCTATCTACCTACCTATCTAGCTAGCTGTGTTTATTCATTATTTGCCTGCATTTGCTTACTGGAAAAGTCTGGCTTGGTGAAGGCCTAGGGAGAAAAGTTCCACAGAGTTTACAGTAATACAATAACTTACAGAAATGAAATAAAATATGTACAAGATATAGTGTAGCAATGGTTCTAGGAAAATGAACAACATACCAAGTACGGAAAATATGATGGAAATGTTTAAAAGAAGATAGAGAAGTGGTAAACAGAAAAAGTAATCTTAATGAAGAACTTTCACAAGACTTGGAGAGCTAGCAGAGTGGTAGTGGAATGAGAATTAAGGGTAAGGGAAGTGGAAAAAGCTTGAAAATAAAGAATGAGCTATGTGGAAAAACAGAGAAACGTAGTTGCTATTTTTACTCTTGCCCTTGTGACCCAGGTTATGGCTGAAATGGGATTGAGATGACATAGTTTACTTCTCTGGTTGACAAGTAAATAAATTAGTCTTACTAGGCATACAACCTGTTTTCAGAGAGAAGCAAATCGCCTAACTTTATTGGAGGGGGCACTGTTAGTCATCTGATTAGGTGAGACAATAAGAGTCACTGAATGACATGACGGATAAGGGGATGCATGCAAAGTGCTAAAGAATACAGCATTTTAAAGCTAGCAAAAATGGACTTGTAGATGACATACTTCTGTGAATGGGTTAAAGGCAGAATTATTCAGCTTACAATTAGGAGTAACATGGAGCCCTGTATTAGATAAAGGAGCAAGAGACAACACAGATGATGCTGAAGTGGATAATAACCACACAAAAAGTCAAGGAAAAGCTGCCCTGACAACAGGTTTGATATAAAGCAACAAGAGTGAGCTAGTGTGTTGGGGGGGGGGGAGTGGCACAAGGAGAGACTGATGTAATGTTCAAGGGGAAGAAGGAGAAAGAACTAGGATAATTTTTGCTGATACAATAAATTATCAGCTGCAATAAAGAATGCAAAATGACAGGACCAAGTTTGTAAGGACAAGGTCAGTACTCTACTGGACAGAGCACATGTTTTGGCATGCAGTACTGGAACCATGAAAACGTATTGGAGGTCAGGAGAGTTACAAAGCCTCTAGGAAAAAAATGCTGCGGCATTTCACTTGAGATAATGGATACTGTGAATAAGCTGGTAGAAAATTCTGAAAAAAGACCTTGGGATATTTTTTTTCAATTGGTTTAATATTTTACTACACCACAACATAAATGTTTTTTTTTTTATAATCAACAGAAATTAAAGTGTTAGAATAAATATTAAAAGTGCTGTCAGAAAGTTCTTTTTTGCAGAAGCATGCATCTTTGTTGGTCCATAATCAATCATACAATTCCTATGCACTCTCCATGCATAAATACCGACCTTAGTGGTGAGCCCACTATTATAACTCACTTCATTAAAGTACAGTCTACAACACTAAGGCTTCTCCCATTCCAATAAAACAAGCATCTAAAGTTTCCTTTAACAGTACTGTATTATAATAATGACTCTTATTCATGTAACAACAACTATAGACTTATTTAATCCCATAAACCTTTCCCACTCCATCTGTCCCCTTGTTGTAAACAAACCATATTATTTATGGTAGTTTCCATGATGGCAGACCAACATATTCCTTAAAAAAAACATATGCAGTTTACCTATAGTACAAAAGTGAAAGTAAAAAGAAATGTAAATGTGGGTTTTCCCCATGTTCCTTATTTTTGCATCCGAGTCAAGATTTTCTTTTTTATTTCACTTCTCCTTCATCCTCCCCTCCCCTTAAATAGCTCAAACACTGCTGCCATACACACTCCTGTTTTTACATGTACTTATCCTTTCTTCTCATGTTTCTCTCATCATCACTTAGATGTGTTACAAGGTTGATGATCTCCTACTGTAGGGCTATGTTTGCTCTTTCACTTTTGCCTTTTTGGCTATTAGTAGTATCCATACCATTTTCATCACACTCTCATTCTCTTACTTTTACCCCAAATTTCCTAATAAAAAATTATTCTTCTGTTAACGTATCCACCTTTTCTTTTATCCTTTTAAGTAGCCTTTCCACACCCTTGATATACTGGACCAGTGTTTCAAAACTCCAAAAGATATGCCTCATTGATCTCCAGTAACCTGCATCTGGTGCTGAAAACATCTTTTGTAACTGATCAGTTACTTAACCAATGTTTTTATATCATGTCTAATTTGTTATAACGATTAAAGCTGCAGATGTTTTTGTTTTATTTTTGAAGATTGTAAAATTATTGTTCTTAAAGCTTTTCCCCACTGGCCTCTGCTGAAAATGGAATTCTACCCATTTGGTCTTTTACAGTAATCAAATGTCAATAAATAATAAATAAATGAATCAGGGGTATAAAATGTTTATGCAGGCATTTCCAGGCAAATATTTTAAACTTTCTGGACTGGATCACCTTCCATACCATCACATACAACTTCTTCATTGACAGAAAGTTTCTGATCTTCAAAAGATATAACTGTCTACAGATAAATGGCAAGTGACGGAGGGAAGTTTTACACAGATATGCAAGTAGAACAAGAAGAGTCATATAACAAAAGTTTTACAAATTAGACAAAATAAAAGCATCGTCTTTTAAACAGCACATTTTTATGTGAAACATGGATTTAGTGGGATAATACGGATAAAAGAACTGTTAAATGTAAAGTGATAGTGGACAAAAAATAATTTTATAAAGCAACGTAAAACTGAAGAGGAACAAAATTGCACAGCCCGTATTCAAGACTAAAACAAACCAAACAAAAAGAAGCTAAGAGCAATCTAGCATGTTCAACTCCCTGCATTCTCGTCCTGCATGATGGTACAAGTGGAGAGGTTAAGATGTGTTTTTTTTTTTTTTTTTTTTTTTTATTTAACATTTGTTGACCGGGAAAGTCCGACTAGGTTCCACAGATCTTGTTTTCAGTAGAGGCCCGGGGAGAAATGCTCCAGAAGCATGTCTTTAGAATGTGGGAGGAAACCGGAGTACCCGGAGGAAACCCACGCGAAAGCAGGGAGAACATGCAAACTCCACACAGAAGGTACCCCAGCCGAGAATCGAACTGGAAAATCTCTTGCTGTGAGGCGACAGTGCTAACTGCTGCACCACTGCGCCGCCCTAAATGTCATAGAAAATAAACAAGCTTCTACATGCAGTGAAACAACCAGCACCATCCACTAGCTCATACCTCTGGATGCCACAGGGCTACTCCTCCCTACAGAAAAAGGGCTTCCAAAAAAGTTGATGTGGGATGCTAATGGAAGGTTGGGGGAATTAAAAGGTTTTCAGACAAAGGCCAGAACACGGCACAAGGTCAGTAAGGGAAGACAGGGTAAAAATAAAAAAAAGGCTTAGTAACTGCATTGCATGCTTTCTAATGGGTGCCCATTACATTAGGAATATAAAAACAATATTCCTGGAATCTAATGAGCATATTACTGTCCTTGCAAATGCTTTTCACATTGTACAGTGTTATCAATCAGCTATGACTATGATACTTTTACTTTGCTGTCCTACTTAAGATAACCACCTACCAAGCATAAATGCTTTCATTATAATCTTCTATTTGAGTCTATATATAACCCTGTCTTCCTTTTACATTGTCAGCTGCCACCAGCATACCCACTGTGCCAGCTACTTTAGGTCTCCCTACAGACCAGTTTTCCATTTACGGCCCATGCACCAGTCTTAGTGTCATAAGCTTACAAGACAATCCTGCTATTCAAACCCAGTGTGGTGTGACAGCTAACAAACTTGCTAGAAATGAATGGCACACCCACCTCCTGTATGCCTTGCTCCAAACCCTGCAGTACACAATGACTTACTGATCTTGTAATGGGTGAAAGACTAACACATCTAGCTACACACACACACACACACACACACACACACACACACACACACACACACACACACACACACTCGCGCACATGTGTAAAGAAATATTGTGGAAGGAGAAAGACATGGCAGCAGCTTTAACTATCACTATAAATGCCTGCTGCTGCTGTTGATTGAGGAGTTTGTTTACTATATGTATTATACTCACACCCTGGCATTCAGATAGGCTTAGTTTGGAAGGTTTCTACATTGTGCTACTGCACTATGCTAAGCCTTTTGTATTCAGAAACTGCACTATCAATGAGGTTTCTCCTTGCAGGGGGCCTCAGTGTGGACAGCAATCTCATAGGTGAAGCCGCATGTTAATGTGGCAGTCTGGGGAAGTGGCTAAAGCTAATTAGTCATGTGCCCTTCCTTGGAAATGTCTGAGGCTCCTGATTTGCTTGCCTAAGAAACATTTCAATCTAGGGAGGAAAAAGTGACCACCATAAAAACATGGTAGACACCCATTCAATCATAGGTTCATAGGTAGGTACTAGGCTATTGGCCCAAGGGCCTAAGTAAGCCTAGCCAAGAAGGTTCCCTGGCTTACGCCACCCAAGAAAGTTAATTTCCTGTGCCCCTATTGAGCAGAGCCACAGAAGTGATCCCCGGGGTGTATTTCCTATTTAACGTAACTTGCAAGAACCAAAAAACCAGTAAAACTTGAAACAGGCTCCACGAAGTATGATAGTCCACTTTATTCACCACTGTTGTAACACGACAAACTGACGGTAGAAAAATACATAGATAAAAAGACATACATAAAAATTGCATATACTAAGCGCTTTCACCCCTCTGTTTGTAGGGCATCTTCAGAGTACAAAGCTATTCTGTTGTGCTGCAGTTTAAATAGTTGCCAATTGCTCTAATCAACATACCTAATTACAAAAGTTGATAGATTAATTAAATATTAAGTCTTGACTTTAGTAAGTAGATCTGTCACACAAAACTCTACACGTTTAAAACCTATGAACTTTAAAATAATTAACTTAATTTAATATAGCTTAATATAGTTTCCTAAGAAAGTGTGTATATATATATATATATATATATATATATATATATATATATATATATGTGTATATATATATATATATATAAAACAAAATGCGATACTAATTAAGTAAATAAAGATATAAAAACATATAAATGTAAATGTATTTTATAATAAATTAATTTAAAAATACATTTGAACCTGTATAGATGTATAGATAAATAGATAAAAAAGTAAGTTGTCATGATCACCTCCTTTTTCGTACTGATTAGGAATACGGTCTATAACAAAAAATACAAATCTCTTGAATTGCTCACATTTAGTACTGTGGACATATAGAGCATTAGTTGTCTTTTTGTTTCTAGTGTCCCTGTTGTGTTCTAATATTCGATCTTTTAACCTTCTATTTGTTTTTCCCACATAATAAGCTGCACAGGAAATACATGTTGCTAAATAGATAACTCTTTTAGTGTTACAATTGACATAACCGGGACATAAACCGTATTCCTAATCAGTATGAAAAAGGAGGTGATCATGACAACTTACTTTTGACTAAAGAATGTTTGTGGCAGCTTAGGTTAAATGCAGATACATTACCTGGTCTGAACGGGTCTATCTCTATTTCAAGTATTCTAAAATGGAGATCTCTTTGTATATAACTTAATACATAATGTACATTTCCCTACATATAAATAGTACATTATGTACAAAGAACAACTGATGTACATAATTATAAATGTTTTCAATGTGTTTATAGTCTAGTGTGACATAATTAGTTAACATACATTCATTATATATTTATTAAACATCTATATATATGTTAGGTCCAAACTGTACATATATTCTAAATTATATACACAATTTCTATAATTTTTATTCACATTTCGTATTAAATTTTATCTATTTATCTATACATCTATACAGATTCAAATGTATTTTTAAATTTATTATAAAATACATTTACATTTATATGTTTTTATATCTTTATTTACTTAATTAGTATCACATTTTGTTTTATATATATATATATATATATATATATATATATATATATATATATATATATATATATATATATACACTTTCTTAGGAAACTATATTAAGCTATATTAAATTAAGTTGATTATTTTAGAGTTCATAGATAGGTTTTAAACGTGTAGAGTTTTGTGTGACAGATCTACTTACTAAAGTCAAGACTTAATATTTAATTAATCTATCAACTTTTGTAATTAGGTATGTTGATTAGAGCAATTGGCAACTATTTAAACTGCAGCACAACAGAATAGCTTTGTACTCTGAAGATGCCCTACAAACAGGGGGGTGAAAGCGCTTAGTATATGCAATTTTTATGTATGTCTTTTTATCTATGTATTTTTCTACCGTCAGTTTGTCGTGTTACAACAGTGGTGAATAAAGTGGACTATCATACTTCGTGGAGCCTGTTTCAAGTTTTACTGGTTTTTTGGTTCTTGCAAGTTACGTTTAGTGGCAAACATTCGGGTTCCTGAAGTGGATCGACTGCTTTCTCACCGAGTTAAACCCTTGATTTTCAATTTACGGACTCCGGCTGCAGTTTTCAGGTTTAAACAACGTTACACTCGTTTTACGAAGTGTACTCACTGACTGGGTTATTTGAGCCTAAAACTAAGGCTGAGTATTTCAACTTCTTTACAACATCATGGAATATTTACTACTATCTAAGTGAGTGACACACTGTTCATATATTTTTTGTAAAACAGCGAAATTATGGAGAGAGATTTTTAGTTGCCTGCCACTTTACAAACAAACAACATTTGCAATTGAATGTTTCTCAATACAGTAAGGCTACGTGGGAGCCTGTTTTAAGTTGTATTTGTTTGTTTGGCTCTTACAACTTACATTCAGTGGCAAGCATTTGGGTTCTTGAAGTGGAGTGACTGTTTTCTCACTAAGTAAAATACTTGATTTTCAATTACCGCATTTTGGTTGCAGTTTTCAGTTTTTCAAAAACGATACACTCGTTCTACGAAGTGTACTCATTGACTGCGTTACTAGATCCTGAAATTAAGACTGAGTATTTCAACTTTTGCAACTAAACACTTGTGTTGTGAGTAATATATATATGTTACGGAAAAGCTTTTGCTTTCAATAGCATTTACTGACTGAACACACCCAACAGTTACGGATAACAGTTTGATAGACTACTGTGACTGTAACATGTTTTGGTTTCATTAACTCATTGTATTCACATTTGAGTTGAGTTTTTTGTTCTCACCACAATGGAACAATTACTAAACCAACACCTAGAGGTTACACAGCGACTGATTAACCTCATGCAAGAAAACCATAATTCAACCATAACTGAGAATGACGTCATAATTACAGATTCTCAAGAACGGTTATTCACGCTGCATTCTACTCCTGGCAACAGTCCTAATTCACAGTCTGCTAGTAATGGTTCAGCACGTTTTATTGGAGGGGACACACAGGCAACAGCAGGAAATGTCAAACAACATGTACCGCTTCCGAACGTTGCGATGAACACTAGGGACTACAATAGAAGTAATCAGCAGCAAGACCAAAGGTTTTCTGACATAAGGGATATTTTAAAAGCACCTAGTTTTGCATCAGTTGTTAAAGGGAATGTGAAGGACATGGGTACTATCAACAAACAATTAATGGATTTCGAAAAAACACTGAAACGTTTTAAGACTTTGCAAATGGACAATGCCTTTCTTGAAAGGTCAGTTGAGCTTGGTCAGGTGCCGAAAGAGTTACGCATTTTTAAGTTACAATTTGGCTTTCAAGAAAATAGTGCATTGTTCGAGGAATTGCTTAGCCTGTTTGACAAAACAGGTATAGAAATGATAAGATTAATTATTAGGAATAACAACATAGAGTTAAGTAAACTAAATGTCACACTTTTAGAATTAGACAAAAATATTAGAAATTATCTTTTGTTTGAAATCAACAAACACAGACTTGAAAATATTTTAAAAGACATGGACCATTTTGTTATGAAGGGTCTGGATTTCAAGAATAAAAAAGTGAATAGGGACAGTTTGGACTATGCTAACAAGAGAGCATATACACATTTTAAACAATACAAATACTCTAAACCAAGAATTTATAACGAAGGGAACAATACAGGGACACCTTTAGATAGTGACAATAACAATGGACATAAGAAACAAAACAACAAACACTACCAAATTGATAAGTTTGTTGTTAATAATCAAAACACAAGTGAAAACGAACATGATAGTGTTTTTTTTTAGAAGAACCAGTCCTGAGGCGGTCAGAGAGATTGAGGGACCGACATCAGGATGGGTACTATCAGAATACTCACAGGAAGGGGAACACTTTTCACAGGAAGAACACACACTTATTATTAAATGTCCAAGGGTTGTGTAACTCAAATGGAAGTCTGGACAATATTGATCCAAGTTCAGAAACAGACAAAGACCCTGTGGAGACAATTTATGATTTAGAAATTGTAGATACATCAAAGGAGGAATTGTCTTCTGACTTTTTTGACGATAGACAGAACAATATAGTCAATATAGTTGGCGGGTTTGTTATATACAACTATACAGCCACTATATTTGATAGTGGTTGTTTTTCTCTCCTTAAAAAAGGATTTACTTTTGTTCCAAATTACAAACTAGATATAGCTAAGTTATTAGTTAACCTTAAACTATATACCAGATTACTGAATCTTAAAATGTATTTTGCAAACCAGAAGAATGGGGTAAATGTGGATGTTGGGACACTAACTTTAAAAAGGGCAAGTACATTTATACCACCCCACAACCCCACTATTCATTTATTTAAGAATTTATGTGCAACACAGTTCCGTAGAACAATGAAGTTAACACAATTCTGTCAAGATAATCTTACAAGTAATGAAAGATTTTGTTTGAAGGAACTAACTAAAGAAAATAAATACAGGGTTATGGAGCCTGACAAAGGGGGTGGGGTGATTATAATGAACAAAGTTGATTACATTATGAAGATGTCAACTATGTTAGATAAAGAACAAACGTATGAGAAGGTAAACAAATTTGATATGTATAAGGCATATACCAAAATAGATTGGTTACTCTACGAATAATGGATGGAAGGAATAATAGAAAAAAGTGAATATGAGTATTTATTAGTAGAACATCCAGTAGTACCATCTATTTTTGGGATACCCAAAACACACAAAAGCATTATAGACCCACCATTCAGACCCATAGTTTCAGCTAAAGGTTCTAAATTGGAACCTATAGCTAAATATGTTGATTATCATTGCAAGACTACATTGGAACAGTTTCCACACATTATTAAGGATTCTTGGGACTGTTTGGACAAGTTAAGAGAATTTAATAACCTTGGTTACAAAGATGACTTTTTAATGGTAACAGTGGATGTAATAGATTTATTTTCAGTGATCCCCCACAAGGAAGGGTTGGAGATGTTTGAGAAACTTATTCACAATTATAGCAAGCACCATACAGTGAAGAAAAGATTACTTATAGACATGATGGAAATGGTGCTCAACAACAACTACTTTTACATGGAGGGGGATTTTTACAAACAGCTCACTGGAGTAGCAATGGGGGCCAGATGTGCCCCCATTTATGCAAATCTAGTTTTGGCACAGTGGGAGAAGGACATAGTTTTTCCATCTACATTTTGGACAAAGATATTGTTCTATGTCAGGTACCTAGATGATATACTTGTGTTTTGGAAAGGGACAAAGAATGAAATTATAGACTTTATGAACTATCTCAATACTTCGACAAGTTTTTTGAGATTCACAATAAAGATACACAAAGAGAATTGTGACTATTTAGATATAGGGTTATACCTCAAGGACAACACAGTAGAATCCAACATTTATCGTAAGGAGACATACTCCAATTCATATCTACACTATACTAGTTGTCACCCACATTTTCAGAAAAAGAATTTGGTGAAAGGCCAAATGATAAGGTTGTCACGTATCATCAGTGAGGACACAAACTTTGCAAAGGAAATAAAAACTATAGAACAGATGTTCATTGATAGGGGTTATCCCTTAGATTTCATTAATACAATTAAAGATGAAGTGGTGAACAAAAGAAAGAATACTTTTAAACCTATTATCAAGCATGGGTTACTGAAAGACAACAACAGTAACAAAGCTACAGATAAAGTTGTTGGGTTTAATGACAGATTTATTTTACCATTCAATCAAGTATCTAACACCATAATAAGGGTATTACATGACACTTGGTCATGTGTTTTTTTCTAACAACCTTGAATTTAATGAAATCATAGGTGGTAACCCCAAGATTACCTACAGTAGAGGAAAAAACTTAAAAGGAATTATTGAAGGTAGTGAGCACATCAAAACATTCTGTATATCTAAAATGAGTAAGTGTGGGTTATGCAGAAGTTGTAAATTCATTAATGCTGGTCCTTACACTATGGTTCAGGGATATGATAGGTCAATTCAATGTCCAGGTTATGTCAATTGTAACACTAAAAGAGTTATCTATTTAGCAACATGTATTTCCTGTGCAGCTTATTATGTGGGAAAACAAATAGAAGGTTAAAAGATCGAATATTAGAACACAACAGGGACATTAGAAACAAAAAGACAACTAATGCTCTATATGTCCATAGTACTAAATGTGAGCAATTCAAGAGATTTGTATATTTTGTTATAGACCGTATTCCTAATCAGTATGAAAAAGGAGGTGATCATGACAACTTACTTTTGACTAAAGAATGTTTGTGGCAGCTTAGGTTAAATGCAGATACATTACCTGGTCTGAACGGGTCTATCTCTATTTCAAGTATTCTAAAATGGAGATCTCTTTGTATATAACTTAATACATAATGTACATTTCCCTACATATAAATAGTACATTATGTACAAAGAACAACTGATGTACATAATTATAAATGTTTTCAATGTGTTTATAGTCTAGTGTGACATAATTAGTTAACATACATTCATTATATATTTATTAAACATCTATATATATGTTAGGTCCAAACTGTACATATATTCTAAATTATATACACAATTTCTATAATTTTTATTCACATTTCGTATTAAATTTTATCTATTTATCTATACATCTATACAGGTTCAAATGTATTTTTAAATTAATTTATTATAAAATACATTTACATTTATATGTTTTTATATCTTTATTTACTTAATTAGTATCACATTTTGTTTTATATATATATATATATATATATATATATATATATATATATATATATATATATACACACTTTCTTAGGAAACTATATTAAGCTATATTAAATTAAGTTGATTATTTTAAAGTTCATAGATAGGTTTTAAACGTGTAGAGTTTTGTGTGACAGATCTACTTACTAAAGTCAAGACTTAATATTTAATTAATCTATCAACTTTTGTAATTAGGTATGTTGATTAGAGCAATTGGCAACTATTTAAACTGCAGCACAACAGAATAGCTTTGTACTCTGAAGATGCCCTACAAACAGAGGGGTGAAAGCGCTTAGTATATGCAATTTTTATGTATGTCTTTTTATCTATGTATTTTTCTACCGTCAGTTTGTCGTGTTACAACAGTGGTGAATAAAGTGGACTATCATACTTCGTGGAGCCTGTTTCAAGTTTTACTGTATTTCCTATTTCCCATCCACTCATCAAGATTTTTCCTTGAAGAGTGCTTATGAGGAACTTTGCTTGACATAGATGGGTAGCTTGTTCCAGAGTATAGGAAGTCTCTGGGACAGGAATCTATCCCTCCAGCATGTCCTATTTATTGTGGTGACAAGGTTTAGGTCCCTAGAACGTGCAGCTCGGAGGGATTGGGATTTCTTTAGGTGTAGCATGTCCAACAGCTCTGGGTTTAACATAGCTTTATATGTTAGGCAGAGATCTCCTGGGAGTAGGCAATATGCTACAGAGTAAAGGTGGAGATTTTGAGACGGTCAGTGTAGGGCATCTGTTTGAGGCCAGTAATCCTATTTGTGAGGTACTTCTGTGGCCTTTCCAGCTGCTGAAGATGTCCTGTGAGGTACATTCCAAAAGGGGCATTGTACTCTATAATGAGTGCCGAGTAGAGGGGAACATTGACCTCTTTTTTCCTGGATGAGAACCCCTTTGTGATGAGGTGTGCCACATAGAAGGATTTCCTGACTACTGTGGTGATGTGATTATCAAAGGAGAGACTACTGTCCACCTGGGTCCCAAGGTCTCTTATCACACATTCAGTGTTAAGTACACTGCTGTTTATGTGGTAGTTCATGGGTACAGAGTTTTTCCCAAAGGGGCTAACAATACACTTTTTGGCACTGTGCTTGAGGCCATGCCTCTGACATTAGGCATCTGCCTCAGTGAGGCCCTTCTGTAGGATGTCCACATCATTTGGGGACTCTACTATGGCTCCTAGTTTGCAGCCATCTGCGAACTTAGTTAGCCAGAGGCCTTCTGTGTTAGCCTGTACTTCAGAGAAGTAGATACCAAACAGGAGAAGTCCCAGGACTGAACCCTGTGGTACTCCACTTGTTACTGGTTTGAAGTCAGACTTGAAGTCTGCAACTTTTACAGTGTGGATTCTGTCAGTGAGCCAGTTGGCAACCCATCTTGTGACATAGGGATTTATACCTAGTTTAATGAGTTTAGCTATAATTCCAGAATGGGGGATGGTGTCAAAAGCCTTGGCGAGGTCAAGATAGGCTTGTGTGAACCACCTTACACTCGTCTATGGCTTTGATGACTGCCACAAAAAAGTTGATCAGGTTCAGAAGGCATGATCTGCCTTTCGCAAACCCGAACTGGGTGGGGTCCAGAGTATGGAAGTTACCAATGTCTTTGTTTATGAGTTCCATGATAATGTGTTCCATGGCCTTGCAGACCAGGCTCATCAGGCTAATAGGGCAATAGTTCCCAGGATCAGTGGTGGCTCCCCCTTTATGGATGGGAGTCCTGGATGTCATATGGGAGTACACACACTGTTAGTAAGTTCAGTGAAGATATGGAGATGGGGAGTGTGTGGACATGTGTCTATGTGTGGATGTGTGCACGTGGTCTGCATGAATGTGTATGTATGTATATATATATATATGTATGTATACATATATATATATATATATATATATATATATATATATATATATGTGAATGTGTTTGTGCTCGTTTCTGCCTGGGTGGTCACAGTGTGTGGGGAGATAGGTAAGGAATCAAGAATAAGGGAGAGTGGGTAGGTGGGTGGATGGGTGTAGGCGAGCAGACAAGTCCCTTTACATGAGTTCAAACAAGTGTAGGGCGCTTGTTTGTAGATGACTCAATGTGAATGTGAGTGTGTGCATGCGCGTATGTGTATGAATATCTGGAAGTGTGCATGTTGGGGGGTTGCCTTTGTTAATGCATTGCATCATCCACTAGGGAGAACACTAGTCCAGTTATGTCTAACAGTACTAATGTTCAGTTCAGAAACATGGTAATGAGATAATAATGAGGTCACTATTATTGCAACCATACTTGTCTGTGAATCACTTGTTTTCACCATTGCAATAAATGACCAACCAGCACTGGGCAATCAGTACATGCAATGAGCTTTTTAGTAAATTCTAGGGACATTTTAATTTGTATGTAATAGACAAAGATGACATGAGGAGTTTTCCTCCCTGCATTTCGCTACAGCATTAGCTAACTGTAAATCTGTAGGAAATGACAACTTTCCAAATACACCCCAAAAAAGTATTTCAGATGTGTTTTTAGTAGCTAACTTTCTGGCAGAGAGGTAAGGTATTTATCTACACCACCAGCAACCATTTAGGAACAAGTATTTGTTATTGAAGGACTGGCTCGAGTTGGAAGAGTTCACTGGCCAAGGGCTAGCTCTCCTTCCTCTTTGGCATTAGGTTTCCCATGGAGTATCTCAGTAAAAAAAGAAAATCAACATTGCGGTACTTAGCAGCAAGATACACCCCTCCAACAAAGGATGGTCAGAAGCACACACCAATCATGAGACCTGCAAATCAACCAAGTACAGTATTTTTGAAGAGTGGACTTAAGAGTATCGCAACCTCTCACTTTCCAGAGGGGAATGTATCCAAGGCAGTATGACACGGAAAAGGCAATCTGGTCATGTGGGGTTCAAACGATAATCTGTGTTCACTAGGGATGTGAAGAAACTTGTGTCACCAACCTAGACAATGCATAAAGAATTTGCAAAATGCCTTATTAGTACTGAATTCCACCAATTACTGCTGGAGTTCTTTCCCCTACACATGTTCCCCGAGCAAAACCATTTTTCAGGTAACATCAGATATCTTGTCTAATTAGTATAAAACCTATCTGATCAGGACACAAAAAAGGGAGATTTGTACCCAGGTCCTCAATGAAAAGTGGACCAAATAATAGCAGCAGTACTTGGGAAGGACATTTAAAGGTTTTAGTAATTCTAATTCAGATGGAACTAGGAGAACAGTGGATCCTTCCTGTACACTCTTGAATTCAACTGTAAGAAAAGTTCCAAATGCCATTTCAAAGAAAATTTGTCTGGCCCTTGCTTTTCTGAGTTGTTGATTTAAATACAGCTGGGTGTATCTCCATTTTTAAGTTGCAGGTTGCCCCAAGGTGATGCATTCGTAGCATCTGTACACTTTCATTTGTGGAAGGTAATAACAATTACCTCTCATTACAGTGATATAAATACATTTATGACTTCACAGTGTGTAGTGTTTCACTGATGTGACTTGTTTAGCAAGGACAACAAAAAGAGGCCCTTCAGAAATTTCCTTGTAATAAAAAAATTGCAAGTGTACTTCACATTGTAAGTTATTGCACTTGGGCCTCAGAAACTGTAGCAGCCAAGATTAATTTCATTGGCAGCCGAATGTGCTGTAAAGCTGAATTTATACATGACTAACACATAATTCATTACAGGTTCATAGGTGTTTACTAGGCTAATGACCACAAGGGCCTTTTTAAGCCTAGCCATGCACCCTAAATCTCTGACAAGTTCTGATATCCGTGATAAATGTAAGCAGAGGCTTGGGAGATTAACCATTTATGGGCTGCATGTGTCCATTAGATGCATAGGTGCCACACCAGGGATGAATTTCCTGTTCCTCATCCAACTGTCTAAGTTGCACTTGAAGAGGGTTACGGAGGAACTATGTGTTTCACACAGATGGGGAACCTGTTCCAGAGATGGGGTAGTCTCTGGGATACATATCTGTCTCTCTTGCAGGTCCTATTTATATCACAGGCAAGGTTTAAGTCTTTAGAATGGGTAATTCTGGTGCTGTTTGTTTTGTGGATAGGCAGAGGTACATCAGAGTGGGGTCTAACAACGCCCTGTATGCCAGGCATAGATCTCCCCTCAAAAGCCTGCAGGAGACAGAATGCAGGGATAGGGCCTTGAGGCAGTCTGCATAGGGCATTTTACTTACGCCCTACGTTCTTTTAGTGAGGAACCTCTGTGGGAGTTCCAGTTATTGGATATGCCTGGTTAGGTACATATCAAACGGGGAACTGGACTCAATGACAGGTCTGATGAATGCCGAATACAGTGGAATAAATTCTTCCTTGGACTTAGATGCCATACCCTTGTTTATAAGTTGCGCAACATAGAATGATTTCCTTACTACTGTGGACAAGTAATGGTCTTCAGTGTAACATTAGTTAGGCTTTGTAGCTGAAACCGGTGGGCTGCTACTGTTGTTCCTGATTTGATATGGTATGAAATAAAGATTTGTGGCTGACATTTGGGTGCTGGCCGTTTGTGTTTTGTAATTTGTCGCCCATGAATAGAGTACTAGGTTGGATGGTGAGCATTTCCAATAAGTTTAAATACATGGTATGGGTTTCCTGTGTCAGAGGGGGGCTATAAATTGCAGGGAAATGATACTGGATTTTGCCTATGGTGATTTGAACAAGGAGTAGCTCAAGTGCATTGTCTTGTTTGACCAGCCTTAAGGTAAATTTATTTTTCATGTAACATCAAGACACCTCCACCTCTAGTCCCTGTGTAGTGGCTGGTCTAAATGTGTTGAAGGCATTATAACCTTGCATTCTGGTGTGCTCTCCATGGCTTTAAAGCATGTCTCAGTGACCCCACAGACGTCAGCATTCTCTAGGGTGAAGAGCACTTCTAGGGAGAGGAGTTTTTGTTTAGACTCCTAGCACTGAGCACTAATACCTTTAGAGTTTCCTGGTTTTTATTTGTTTTGATTTACTATATCAGAAGTACTTTCAGTCTGGCATTGTCTAAAAAAGGCACTATGGGGAAGATAATGTTTTAGCTAATATTCAAAAGCCCTAGAGGGCTGTTGACCATCTCCTTCCATGCTGACAAATATTGGACCTTCTTGCAAGGACACCAGAAGCTAAGCCAATTATTAAAGTCAATCATCTTTTGTTTGTATTGTGGCATCATCTTTGTTGAAAGTAAAATGCCAGGCTCTTCTCTCTTTGTGCTGTCACATAACTCAGAAGAGAGAGTCACTGCATATACAATAGCAATTCTGAGTAAATGTACATGAAGTAACAGCAGGAGGAAAAGACAAATAAGAACTTAAGAGCCAGTGTAATCTGAATTTTTATATTGTTATAAGCTCACCTAAACTCAGAAATGAAAAACATACGTAAAATTAGAAGCAGTGTTGAAATTTGTTGCTAAGCTCTCTAGCAACTCAGTCCACAAATAAAGCAATTAAAGACAGTAATTAAAATATGAAAGTTGTATAGTAATATCATTCATGTAGAAAAGCTTAATTAAATACAGTTTGTTTAAGTTATAACTCAAAACCAGGTCAATCTTCTATCTGCAGAAACTGTCATGTTTACATTAAATGCCAATCAAAACAGATTCTGCATGAATTCTTTGGTTCCCTGTTTCGATATTTAGCAGTCACAAGCAGGTTACAGAGATCAAACATACTTTGTGCTATCTATCACACTCTTTCTTTGTGCATTGTAACAAGGGTTAAAAGTAAAGAAATTTGTAGTTCATAAGTGTAACAATAGTTAAAATGATGCCAACAACTCAGGAGTCAGCAGGATTTATTACAAACTATCAGAGAAAGAGCAATAATATAGTTTTTACCTGTGAGAAAAGGGCAGATGGTTAAAATGAAACAAGTTAACCTGCTTTCATCCTTTTCACATCAGATATATCACAGAAAGTCATAAAGTGAACAACATTGTCTATCCCTGTTTTTGACCAACTACTTACTAAAATGCATGTAACTGGTTATAATATGGGTACTAACAGTTACTACAAGCTAAATTCTTCTGTGCAATCAATAAATAAAATTCATCTTTAGAACTGGTTTTGCAACACAAGTGCTAAACTGTTGTATTTTTTTAACATCTTTAGGAAATTAGGTTGGAAAATATGTAGGGCTTAAAAGAACATCTGCAGTGCTAGCTGACGCAGAGTTCATTAGATATCCAACCTGACAAACAAAATTATACCGTTAATATGTTTGATCCATGATAAGTATAACAATTTATATTCAACTCTTTTAATGATCTGTAAGTGTAGCCAAAATTGAAGGAAGCTGATCTGATTTAGTTCCTATTAAAAATTGTTGCGTTTACACTGGAAACAAGGCACACATGATTCGCTCCAGTGATAAGGTATCTTCAAGACTAAAGCTCACATCATTGCAGGGCATCACATGACTTCCTACCCAGGCATTAGGGCAGTTTAGAAACTGATTTTATTTCAGTGCCCCATGTGGTCCTTGACTGCTCCACCTGGAAGAGTTAAATACCTTCCTGCTAGCTAGCTCATGTAACCCGAGTTCTGATGTGTTGGAGGCAACATCATTGTTTAGTTGCTGGTGGTTATACCAGACATCACAGCAAATGGTTGTTAGGCTAAGCATGTGAATAGAGTCACATATAGAGGGTTACATCATCATGGAGGGAGATAGTTCCTCTTGTAATGTCCCAGTGTGTGCCAACATGCAAAAGGTGCATGGTGCAACCAGTGTTTCCTGGGTGTTAGGACTTAATAGAAAATTCTGATTCCCTTGTGAATGATGATATGCAATGTGCTTTACCCTTAACCTCTCCCTGGGGAAGGCATATACATTGCACCATGGCCTGAGAAAACTTTCTAGTATTATCAACATGCAGCATAATGGAAGAAGCAATGCAATGTGTCCAGCAGCCTGAACTTGTGTCTCTATAATGCTTCTGGCAAACCCAAGATATTTCTGCTCCCCATAACAGGCTTTTATCCTCTGTAATTAACAAAGCTCATAATCATATTATCTTTAAACTCTGGAGTATAATTAAATTCATAACTCATCTTTCCTAGACTTTGCAAAAGGAAAAAAATATGATGCAGAAAATCATATTCATGAAAACATACTTGGATTCTGTTCTAAGTGACACAAATATATCACTTCAGAATACAATCAACAAGTTCTTCGCCAGTGTACTAGGCTTCTAACAGCCTGTCAAGTGTGCACTAGATATGGGGACTTCAGACCAGCATCTGACTCCATTCCACATAATGGAATTACTGACTCTACCCGTAAATAAGGTTAACCAACACATAATCAGATGGAATACACACTAATTATCACAGTGGAAGCAAAGAGCCAAGCTGTTTGTTTATTTTTCAAATGGGTAAACTTATCTAAGAGAACATACACAAGTATTTCACTCCTGTATCTATTCCTATTTAGCTTTGTGTTCCCTTCTTTTCCAACAAAACTTTAAAATAGGTAAACTTGTCTAAGAGAGTATATACGGAGATCTCTCTCTCCTGTATCCATTCCTATTTAGCTTTCTGTTCTCTTCTTTTCCTCTAAAACATTAACTACTGGATATCAAAATATGACAATTACAAAACCATTTCCCTTCTACACCATTGTTAATGACAGAATTCAGTGTATCAGTAGGAAAGATAATTTATTTTTTATTTTTTTTATTTATTTTACATTTGTTGACCGGGCTAGTCTAACTGGATATATGTCCATTTTCAGTAGAGGCCCGGGGAGAAAAGCTCCAAGTATGAACATTAACAAAGTTAACAATATATAACAAAGACATGTATAATAACGGTACAGAGGTAGCATTGGTTAAAAGAAAATATATAGTATTAAAAATATAGACTATAGACATTATGCTAAAAGTTAAACTAAATAAAAAAAACAAGTATACTAAACACAAAGTGGATATGAGCAAAACAGAGTAAAGTCCTTATATTTTATCCTCTTGCTATGAAAAAAAAAGAGAAGTAACTAGATTTGGAGGCCTAGGTTAGAGGAGTGGGGAAAGGGGTTTGAGCAGGAGGGGAAAATATTTCAGTCTGGGTTAGCACAAGGACAAAGCCACTGAGTTTTAAGATGTTCTTTAATATGTTTTTTGAATAGAGAAGTAGAAGCTAGGGTAGATAGTTCAGGAAGGAGCTGATTCCAGTTTTTACCTGTAGTGTTTGAGAAAAGTGAGTCACCAGCTTTGTTGTTAGATTTAATCGAGGAGACCAGGAGTTTATTAGCAGAACGTAGTGTAGCTAGATTTTTATAAGGTGAAATCAGACTAGTGAGGATAGAGGTATTATTGGGGTGGTATAGGATCTTTTGAGTGATAAGTAACTGTTGACAGAGTATATGGTTCTGTAATTCTAGCCATCCTAGTTGTTTGAGGTTAAAGCAGTGGTGAGTTTTAAAGGGAGAGCATGTGATGAATCTAGCTATGCTATTGTAACAGGTAGAAAGTTTGGAGATGTTGTTTTTTGATAGGTTAGTATATATATATATATATATATATATATATATATATATATATATATATATATAGAGAGAGAGAGAGAGAGAGAGCAGAGGCATAGAAAAGGGTAGAAATGAGGTGGGTCTGGGCAATAGTTTTCCTGGCTGAGGGGGTAAGGAAGGGTTTAATTCTATAGAGAGTACCATGTTTTTTGTTAACAGACTTTATGGTGGAGTTAATATGGTCATCATAGTTAAGACGATTATCAATTGTAACACCTAGTAAGCGGGTGGTAGTATCTGGGGTTATGTTGGAAGCATTGTTAAAGGGTTATACAGAAGAATGGAGTGGGTGATTTATGAGTTGGAGTAAAAAGCAGTAGTTTTGTTTTTTTGGGATTAAGGAGGAGGCAATGTTGCAGAAACCAGTTTTCAACATTTTGGAAAACTGTTTGGGTGAGGGACTGGAGGGAGGCTATGTTCTTAGCAGTACAGATTAAGGTTGAGTCATCTGCATATTGAATGCAGGTGGCTTGAGGTATGTTCACGTGTAGGTCGTTAATAAATACGGAAAAAAGAAGGGGGCCTAAGATAGAGCCTTGTGGGACTCCAATATTTTCTGGAAGTAATGAAGACAGATTGTTATCCCAAAGTACTGCTTGCTGTCTGTTTTTAAGATAACACCTAAACCATTGTAATGCTTGTGGATCAAGAGAATGGGCCTTTTAATTTGTCTAGAAGTAAGTTATGGTTAACCATATCAAAGGCTTTTGAAAGGTCAATAAATAGTGCAGAGGAAAAGGAGTTATTGTTACGATTTTTATTTATAGAGTCAGTGAAGGATAGAAGGGCAGTCGTTGTGCTGTGGAATGGTCTGAAGCCATGTTGGCAGTTGGCTAGTAGATTATTTTGTAGTAGGTGGTTGAGTAGTTATTTGTGAATACATTTTTCCATTATCTTAGCTAATGGGGACAGTAAGGCAATAGGTCGAAAGTTAGAAAGCTCAATAGAAGATCCACCTTTATGTAGAGGGATGATGTGGGATACTTTCCATATGGTAGGGATTTTGCCTTCAGAGATAGTTCTGTTAATAAGGATAGATATGGGGTAGTCTATAGCTTTTGCTACAATTTGTAGGTATTCAGATGGGAGACGGTCAGCAGACGGGGTGCAAGGTTTCAGTTTTTTAAGTAGCTTATAGATAAGAGATGTAGGAACAGGTTGTATATGAAAGGTAGGAGATGAAGTCTTGGAGGTATTTGGTGGGTAAGCAGTAGTTGGACGTAAAGAATTGGCTAGGGATTGAATGGCTTCTGTAAAGTAGTTATTAAAGGCATCAGGGATCAGGTTGGAATTATTATGGTTGAAACCTAATGGGGCAGGAGTAGTAGAGTTTCCTGGATGAAGAAGTTTGTTTATCCCTGACCAAAATTTTTGTGGAGTTTGTTGAGTGGTTTGCTGGAGGTGAAGGTAGAAGTCTTTTTTGTCTCTAAGAATATCCTTCTTGGTGGCATTTCTTAACTGTTTAAAGAGGAGGTGATCAGATGGACATTTGGTAGCTCTCCTTTTAGCCCATATTTTGTTTCTAAGGAGCATCTTTTGCTTAGTTTGTTTTGTTAGCCATGGGGCAGATTTGGTTCTTATTCTAGTAGAGCGATAAGGTGCGTAGTAGTCTAGGATTTGAAGAAAGTTAGTGCTGAAGTAGGTCACAGCCTCATCAAGTTCAAGATGGGTCAGCGGTGACCAGTCACATGCTTGCAATTCATTCAGGAAACTATCTGGAGTAAAGAATTTTTTTGAGCGGGAAGTTTTGAGATAATGAGTAGTTGGGATATGAAGTTTTTGTCTAATAATGTAAGTAAGCATATGGTCACTAATATTGTCGGGAAGAGTTCCTGGAGTATAATTGCTAGGGTGGTTATTAATAAGGATCCAGTCAAGAGTAGATTCTTTCCTGTTAGGTTTGTGGATTCTAGTAGGAGTGGTTATTAACTGAGAGAATCCACAGAGATTTAAGTGGTTAGTAGGGTTCTGGGAACTGCAGGTGAACCAGTCTATGTTGAAGTCACCCAGTACAATGGTCTCCTGGGGTAGCTGGGTAGAGAGGTAATTAAGTAAGCTTTCAAGAGTATTAGTACTGTTACCAGGGGGAAGATACATACAAATTAGGTAGATAGATTTGGAGTTTAGTAGACAGCATTTCAGATTTGGTGTCTAATGATGGAAGCTCATTAAAGAGGGAAACTTGGAGATTAGATTTATAGATAATGGCTATACCTCCACCTTTTCTGGTTTTGCGGTCACATCTAAGGATGTTATAGCCTGGAGGGGTAATTTCCTGGTCTAGAGTAGAAGGTTTTAGCCAGGTTTCTGTAAGACATAGAATATCAAATGAGTGCAAATCCAGGAGTGCATGCAGGTGGGAAATTTTATTGTTAATACTTCTAATATTAAGGTGAGCTATCAGGAGGGAGTTAGGTGCTTTAGCTAATGTAGAAAGCTTAGGTAAAGTTACATTATCAATGTTATTCCTATTGTCATTACTAGGGCCAGGGTTTGGATGAATATTCCCGTCTAGGATGAGGTGACGCTGGGGATAGTGTAGGAATTTATGATTCTGTGGGAATTATTAAAATTCTTTTTGATAGTGAAGTAAGTCGCATGGGTTGCTCTGTGATATTTTGGTAGTATATAGTTAGAGGTACAGGTTATGTTACTGTGGTTAAGGGTGTAGATGAAAGAAGATGGTAAAGTTTGTTGGAAATGATGGATTTGTTCAAGTAGAGTAAGATTTTCAAAGAAGGTGAGAGAATAAGGTATGGTCAGAGAGGCTATTGCGGTAGTTAAGAGTAACATGTATGTGAAAATAGTTTTGTGTGTTGGTTTAATATAAATAAATGCAACATCAAGCCTTCTGGCATCCTGTTGTTATACTCTTAACATTAGATTACAAACTAGTGCTACCACAATAAAAGTGCTGTATTTAAAATTCTCTTGAACACCCTCAGTACTGAAATTAGAGCCGTGGTGGTGCAGCGGTTAGCATTGTCACCTCACAGCAAGAGGGTCTCTGGTTTGATTCTCGGCTGGCGTGCCTTCTGTGTGGAGTCTGCATGTCCTCTCCGCGGTCGAATTCACTTTAAAAAAAGACATGCAGGTAGGTGCATATGTGAGTGGGTGTGCCTTCCTTGAAGGTTAGGTGCTGGGCTGGCAACTCAACACCGTAAAAATTCACTACCAATCATTAGCGGACCGGAGTTCCGCTGTGGCAACCCCTAAATAGGAAAAGCCAAAAGAAGATCCTCAGTACTGAAACTCTAACATTGTTTAAACACGTACAATGAACCATTCCTAATTTATATAAAGTGTGTTCAGGAGCCTTTTTGTATTATTATGTCTTGCTATTGTGCATAAATGTATACTGTCTTATGTACTGCTACTATGTACATAAAATGTAAAATTTTCGCATTCTATGCAAATACTATGTACATAAAATGTCTTAGTATTTGCATAGAATGTGAAAATTTGATAGTAGAATGTGCTGCTCTAATTTTGTGAATATGTGGCTTTTCACCCTGGGCCTCCACTGAAGGGCCTTGTGCCCAGCTGAATTTTCCCAGCAAACAAAACAAAATAGACAAACAAATATACAAATAGTAATGTGAATGTCTCAAACAACATAACTGCTTGCTGTTCAAAAGTTACACAATCAACAAGAATAAGGCAACTAAACTACACGGACTCCTAATCAAAATTTTCAAAGTTAGGGATGCCACTGTTCTATCCAATTTGTATAAAAACCTTGATACAGCCAATACTACAAAGTAATTCTATATTCTGTTCTTAGACAAACTGAGGTGCAACTTTTAGACATCATCCAGAGGGAATTTACAAAAAAACAAATACTGATGGAAAACAAATCTGTGGTGTTAAAGATGAGAGACTGAAACTAAAATTCTACTAAGCATCAAGACATCAGTTTTTGTTAATGGTCTTTTATCCATAACACAGGAATCCAGAATATGTGAACCACTTTAACAACAAATGTTTATTTACAGTTACGCATTTCTTTTCCTTTTTAAAGGAAAACAAGAAAAGATGCATTTTCCTGAAAATATGGGTTTCAATGTGTAGTAGTTTAGATGTCAGTTCACATCCAGCACCTGAAAATGTTCCCATCATTTTATTTTTAACTTTGATAAATTGCATTGAAGACTGGGAGCTCATCAGACTAAGAAATACTTCTGGCACTAGCATGAGCATAAATGAGGGATAAGTATCACAGAAACTCCTTTGTTACGAGAGTGTAAGATTACTTACAGACAAAATCTTTTAACTCTGACAGCTGTCTCCCCCGAAGTTAGAGTAACAAGAAAGTTTTTTAAGCAAAGGTATTTAGGATCATAGGAGATTACTAGGCTATCAAACTGGAGGTCATTTTAAGCCTAGCCATCTCAACCCAATTTAGTGCCATAGAAGTACTAGTCAATACCCAAGATTGCATTTAGTGATGACTGCCCATGTCCAGGAGGGTTGTGAGCACTATCCCAGGTAAGAATTTATGGTGCCCCATCCACTCACCCAGGTTTCTCTTGAACAGTGTCATAGAGGTGCTTCTTTTCAAATGAATTGGTAGCCTATTCCAAAGATGTGGCAGTCGCTGGGAGATAAATCTATCCCTCCAGCATGTTCTATTTAAGTCACAGGCTATATTTAAGTCTCTGGAATGGGTAGTCCTAGACGCATTTGATTTACAAATATGCAGTAAGTTCATTAGGTTTGGATCTTGGGTTGCTCTGTAGGCCAGGCAAGTCTCCCCTAAGAAGTCTATAAGACATGGAGTATAGTGACAGGGATTTTAGTCGCTCCGTGTAAGGCACATGCTGGAGGCCCTTGATCTTCTTTGTTAGAAACCTCTAAGGTCTCTAATTGCTGTAGGTGATTAGTATTGTACATACCAAATGGAGTGTTACACTCAATTATGGGCCAGATAAGTTCAGAGTATGGGGGGGGGGGGTTATAACATCTTTTATTCTCCAGGTGAGGCCTTTATTAATCAAGTGAGCTACGTGGAAAGCTTTCCTTACAATGGTAGGCACATGGTGGTCGAAGTTAAGGTCGCGGTTAACCTGTGATCCCAGACTCCTTACCACTTCATGGGTACTTAGGGTATTGTTATTGATTTGATAGTGTGAAGGGACATTGTGCTGAAGGGAATGATTTTGCATTTCTTTGCATTCAGTTTGAGACCGTGACTAATACACCAGTTGCTGGTCTGCGTGACACCCTCCTGGATTATACTGACATCATCTGGGAATTCAATAATTGCACCAAGTTTGAAGTCGTCTGCAAACTTCGTCAGCCACAACCCCTTGAGTTTGACCTGAATGCTATCTAGGTAAGCATGTTCAAAGAAGGCAGAGTTAACTTTCCTAACATGAATTTTAAATCCTAAGAAATTAAATGCATCCTACTGGAGGCTTTAATAAACAGAGCTTCTATTATCTGAAGAAAGTTGGCATACAAAAAAACTGCTAACACCCATACTTTGATGAATGAAAATGCTAAATATGATTCAGAGTTAGTAAGCTTTGTGGTACACAGGGATTATGCCTTGCAACCTGCACTACCTAGGATCTATTAGCAATCTGGTTACTAAAAGAATGGGTGAAGGAAGTTAGGGGTGCATGGCTGATACAGATTCATCACTCTGGGGGAAGGACGGCAGTTTGATCTGCTGTAGTACTCGCAGCCAATAAAGACTAAATGTGCAGGTCTACAAGCAGCACAGTGGCTTGCCACAGCCAGACAGCTAGCATGTGTGGAACAGTGCATAGACCCATAGGTCCAGCACTGTGCAAGTTGCAAGGTATGGTAGACAGTAAACAAAACTGATGGCTGCTTATATGATGACCTACCATGACAGGTTCAGATCAAAAGTGGGATGAACTGGTCGGAGGAGGAATGACAAAGAAGAAGAAAAAAAATAAGATAAATAATATCTTGCTGTGGTCCAAGATTGTTGAAACTGGATGATCCAAGTGAGTCTAGACACATTTGTAAGGGTCCAAGCCAAAAAACTTTTCTATTTCTGGAAGTGAGTGGCTGATATAGATTCATCCTTCACCCCTGGGTTTCCGGATACTGGCTAAGGCTCTTGCCACCCCTATAGTGCCTTTTTAGGTGATGTTCCAAAGATCAATTACCACCGTAACAGCTATAAATAAATGCAATCTGAGGGTCATGCTGTTCAACGCTAGAAGTCTATAACTCAAGATGTACTTGCTTGAAGCACTTCTCAAAATGGGAGAACGTCGACATTTGTGCTGTAACAGAGGCCTGGTTTAAAGCAGCAGAAGGCACCCCTGTGTTACCAGGCTATAAACCATTCCACACCTTTCAGCCCCAGAACATGGACCGAACCTCCAAAAGTGGTGGTGTCTCCATATTCATAAAAGATATGCACACCTCCAGACAAGTAGCCCAGCATAACGCATCTGAAATACTTCAGGTACAACTAACATTGGGCAAGATGGTGATTCAGGTTGTAGCCTGCTAAAAGTCTCCAACCATGTCCCAAGACTCTCACTCCATGTTCCTAAGTACCCTGGAAACTATTAGGGTCCACCACAACACTCTCACACTAGGTGACTTCAACTACTCCTCCATCAACTGGGAAAACTACTCATGCACCAATACACTGTCCCAACGCTTCCTGGATTTCATCAAGTCCAATGCCCTGGACCAGCTCATTCTTACCCCCACTAGAGGAAGCAACATCCTTGACCTGGTTATTACTAACATGGGCAACCGTTGCTCTACACCAATAGTCAAATTCCTCCCTGGTTAGAGCCGACCACAAACTAGTCACCACAGAAATCCACATCTCACCCACACCCACCGCAAAGGTCACCACCATGAAAATCTTCTCCAAAGCTGACTTTGGGCTCCTAAAAACAGAGGTGGCTAACTTCATGGTACCCATGTCAATGGAAAACAGATAAATGACTGCCGAATCATACACCAATGTACTGTACGAACACGTACATAAATGCATGGAACTAGCCATACCCAACAGAACCAAGACACACTCCTCCAAAAAAAGGAAGCCAATCTGATGGTCCCCTCCCATTAATAAACTCTAGAACAGAAGGAAGAAACCACTGCAGAAAAAGGTGAAGTCCCAAGACTGAAAAACTCCCTTATCAGCTTCAACAAAAATCTGAGATCCCTCATCAAAACCTCTAAAGCCAGCTATGAAAGCAAAAATGTGGCAGACACTAAAAACACCCACAAAGCCTTCTATAGTTATATCAAGAATCTCCAAGGCAATAACCAGGTTTGCTCTGAGTTACTACACAATGGTACCCCCTATACTGAGCCAACATATATTGCCGACATACTGGCCGATAGATTCAGTGCCAACTTTACCACTCTCTCCTCCCCTAAAAAACCAATCACAATACCGGAGGAATGCCAGGCACCTAGCATTACTGCAGCACAGGTTAAAGCTGCATTGTCCAAGGCCAAGAATACAGCTTCCATGGGACCAGACAATATCCCTGGATGTGTTCTACATGAACTACAAAGTGAACTGGCACCACATCTGTGTGCCCTGTTCAACCACAGCCTCACCTCAGGCTTTGTCCCTACTGAATGGCGCACAGATACAGTCATTCCTTTCCATAAAGGGGAAGTAACTACAGACCCTGGGAATTATTGCCCCATTAGCCTGACGAGTCTGGTATATAAGGCTATGGAGCGCATCATCATGGACTTAATTAATAAGAAAATAGGGAATCTCCAAATGCTAGGTCCCACACAGTTTGGTTTTGTGAAAGGTAGATCATGCCTGCTCAACCTGGTTGACTTCTTTGAGTCAGTCACCAGAGCTGTGGATGAGGGCAAGGCAGTTCATACGGCTTACCTTGATCTGGCCAAGGCCTTTGATACCATTCCCCAACTCAGGAATTATTAATAAACTCACCAAACTAGGCATCGACCCCTATATCACTAGGTGGGTTGCAAACTGACTCACAGATAGAACCCACAGTGTGAAAGTAGCGAACTCAAAGTCAGACTGCTGGCCAGTCATGAGTGGAGTCCCACAGGGATTGGTCCTGGGTCCTTTCCTGCTTGGCATCAATTCTCAGAAGTCCAGGCCAACATGGAGGGACTCTGGCTGACCAATTTTGCAGACAACTGCAAGCTGGGAGTCATTATTAACTCCCCAATTGATGCAGACATCCTACAGAAAGGCCTCACTGAGACCAATGACTGGTATCGAAACTATGGGCTTAAGCTTAATGCCAAAATGTGTTGTAATCCCCTTTGGGAAAAACTCAATTCCCACTAATTACCACACTGATGGGAGCTCACTGAAAACTGAAGGCGTTATAAGAGCTATGGGGACACAGGTTGACAGCAACCTCTCCTTCGACCATCACACTGGCACTGTGGTCAGAAAGTCCTTCTATATGGCACATCTCATTACCAAGGGTTTTGTATCCAGGAAGAAAGAGGTCATCATCTCTCTATTCTCTTCCCTCATTAGGCCAGTCATTGAGTATAACGCCCCATTTGGCATGTACCTCACTAGACACATGCAACAGCTGGAAAGGCCACAAAAGTACCTCACAAAGAGGATCCTAGGCCTTAAACACATGTCCTACATGGACAGACTAAAAAAACTCCAGCTATTCTCTGTCTCATATCGTCTACTAAGAGGCGATCTCTGCTTGAATTACAAAGCCATGTCTGACACAGCTCTGTTAGAAATGCTACATCTAAAGAAATGCAAATCCCTCTGCACTACATGCTCCAGAGATCTCAACCTCATTACCACAATCAACAGAACATGCTGGAGGGGCAGGTTCATAACCCAGAGACTGCCCATGCTCTGGAACAGACTTCCCATACATGTCAAGCAGAGCACCTCACTGACCCTTTTCAAGAGGAATCTTGATGAGTGGATGGGAAATAGAAAGTTCATGCCGGGGATCACTGCAGTGGTTCTACTTGATAGAGGCAGTGAGAACTAACGTCAGGCAGCATGATGCCAGGGCACGTCTATGGGCTAGACTTGTAAAGGCTCCAGGGCCATTAGCCTAGTACACACCTACGAACCTAAGTGCGATGTCATTATAGTAGGTCTACTGACTTCCTTTAACATATAAAATAACTGTTTAGGAGATAAATCAGTTAGGAATTAAAATACCTTCCATGCTGAAAGATTCACTCTTTTGGGGTTGAGATGCTATATTTTGCCCTTCTACTGAGTTAGAAAATAACTGTGCAGATGCAATGGCCATGGAGATAAAGAGGCCAGTCTTGTCAAAAAAAAGAGTAGTATTGTTGTTTTGGGTAAAAGAGACATATGAGAATGAGGATGGTTTATGATCTATCTTACTTTGAAGAGTATTTTATGAATCAGAGGGAAGGGCAGTAAGGTGTAAAGAAATGTTTACATCCATGGAAATGATGAGCCATCCACTCTCTAAATAGTCTTCGGAGGAATCAAAGTCTGGAGTTAATTGTTGAGCTATGACAAACAGGTCCACCCCTGACATGTTCCACATTTATAGGATGCCAAATTTAATTTCCATTTGTGAGGCAGAGGTTGTTATTCTTTTTTGGAAGTTTGCTAGATGATTCTGCAGGCCTGGAAGTGTGATAAATAGTCAAATACTAGATAAAAAGTGTCTCTTCACAAAAACGGAAAGCTCTGGTGCCACCTTGCTTGCTGATGTACCAATAACTATGGAGTGGTATATGCTGATTTGATGGCGCCCAGAGTACATGCCCTGCAGAGAATGACTACTGAAGTGGGCATCCGTAATGTATCCCAGACAGTCTGCTATTGGCTGCTGAGTTACTGTAGGAGGAAGCGGAGGTCTCCCTTTGATAGGATGATTGCATCCACCTGCTCAGGATAATTCTTGTTTCTTGACTAGGTCTGACTGGAGGAGAAATCACTGCTTCTGTCTGATGACAGATTCCGTAGGAGACCTTCTGACAATCAACCTTGCACAAGAAGCCATACAACCCCTGTCCTTTTAGGCAGTGTCTTGATGCTGTGGCCTGCTGTCAACAGAAATTTATCAAATACAGTGTCTTAGTGTCTTTTTCTCTTGAGGTGGAAAGGCTTTTAAGTGTGACTGAGACTGTGATACCCCACAGAAGGTCAAAGTTCTAGTGGTGACAAGCGATTGCTTTTTTTTTTTTTTTTTTTGTAATTTCCTGTTATCCTCAAGGGATGCACCAAAAACATTATTAAGCTGTTAAGTTGCAGTTAAAGTTTCATAGAATGGGTCAATAGTGAGCAATTAGCAAGGTATGGAAGGATTAATTACAATTTGTTTCAAGATATGAGCAATCACTGTAGATAGATATCTGGTGAATATTCTCGGTCTGTGGACAGCAAAACAAAAAAACTGCAAAGTGAAAATGATGCGCTATCTGGAACCTGAGATACTTTCTTGTGACACAGAATTACTGGGATACAAAGACATGCATCCTCCATGCTGAGCACTGCTATACAAATTTTTTTTCCATGAATAAAACCTGCTTACAGTGTTATCACCCTGACTCACTTTGGACAAAAGTGTTCAGACATGAGAAATTTAATAATGCTATTAAGAATTTTGCAAATTTTGACAACTAGATTTCATAAGGAACAGAAACCTTGACATCTCTGAGTAGATGGCATCCCATTGTGCTACCTTCTTTATCAGCATATGACATAAGTAGCAGAGTCTGTTGCTTGATATGATGGGGAGTGAGGGATGAAATGTGACCCTGTTTTTTGTCGACATTTTATTGTATAACCCTGAGGTGCTGCCTGTAAAACACATTTGTCAGCAGTTATTGATTTCAAGCTGAGAGGTGAAACTGAAAATGACCACCTGGTATACTGAAAATGGGGGATGGTGTACTGTATGCAGTCACTTTGAAGACATCTACCAACAGTTCCACTTCCCTCCTGATCTTGACACAGATGGAAACAACACGAACAGGCAAGCAAAAACTGAGGGTAATGCTTCTCAATGCTAAAAGTCTAAATCTCAAAATGCCCTCACTCGAGGCACTCCTTAAAATGGAGAACATCGATATCTGTGCAGTGACTGCGACCTGGTTCAAGACTCCAGAGAGCACCCCTGCACTACCAGGCTACAACTCATACCACACTTTTCGGCCATGTAACCTGGACCGAAACACCAAACGCGGAGGTATGTCCATATTCATTAAGGATATCCACACCTCCAGGCTAGCTGCTCAGCATAATGCATCCAAGGTTATCCAAGTGCAACTAACTCTGGGCAAAACTGCAATCCAAATTGTAGCTTGCTACAGATCCCCCACCATGCCCCAGGATTCCCATTCCCCTTTTCTTGATGTACAGGAAAATATTAGGGTTCAACCAAACACCCTAATAATGGGCGACTTCAACTACCTCACCATTAACTGGGAAAACTACTTGTGTACCAACTCCTTAGCTCAACGCTTTCTGGAATTCATAAACTCCAATGCCCTGGATCAACTTATCCACACCCCCACCAGGGGCAACAATATCCTAGACCTAGTCATTACCAACATGAGTGACCATGTTCCACACCTGAAGTCAACTCCTCATTGGTCTGATCCCGACCATAAGCTAATCAACCTTGATATCCACATCCCGCCCCCACCCCCCTATTAAGGAAACCACGGTAAAAAATGTCTCCAAAGCCAACTTCATGCTTCTTAAGACAGAAGTGGTGAACTTCATGACACCCATGCAGATGGACAATACAGTTACAACTGCTGAATCCTACACAAATGCACTGTATAAGCACTTATACGAGTACATGGATCGTTCTATCCCAAACAGAACCAAGACACTATCCTCCAAAAAAAGGAAGCCAATACGGTGGCCCCCTGCCATAAACAAACTGTACAACAGAAGGAAGAAACTGTTGCAAAAGAGAGTAAAATCCCATGAGTGGAGGAGCTCCCTGGTCAGCCTCAGTAAGAAGCTGAGATCCCTTATAAGATCCTCCAAAGCTAGCTACGAAAACAATTGCCACTAATTCTAAGGACAACCACAAAGCATGCTATAGCTATGTCAAGAATCTCGATGGCAACACCCTAATCTGGTCTGAGTTACAGCACAAAGGCATGAAAATTCCAGAACCAACTGATATTGCCAACATCCTGGCAGACAGGTTCAGTGCTAACTTTACCCCCCCCCCCAACCCCTAAAGGGCCCATATCTATACAGGAAGAATGCAGAGTCCCTGTAATCACAAAGTACAGTTTTGTACCTACCATAAATGTAGATGTCTGATAGACATGCAACTGCGGTCATAACATGTGGGTTGTCCTGCCTCAGGCAGCCCTCGGTCGGCTGGATTCCAAAGTCTGGGTCCGACGTCGGCTGATGTCGCATTCCTCTCCGACGTCAGAGCAGCTGGAGTATATAAGCATCAGCCGACGCCATTTTCTTCAGTGTTTCTTGCCCCAGATGCCAGGTGCCCTCCAAGGAAGGCTGTAATCAAATTGGAGGACAAAAACAGGATTCCAAACAAATAAATGAGCAAAAAAACAAATACACCATAACAGATATCCCCAGCTAAGAATAACAGGGATAGGAGTGGACCCTAGGCATAGAGGGGTATGGAGGGAGGGAAAATCCGACTGCAGTTGCATGTCTATCGGACATCTACATTTATGGTAGGTACAAAACTGTACTATGTCCTTCAAGAATGCAACTGCAGTCATAACATGTGGGTAGAATACCATAGCTTAGCTGGGGGAGGAGGTATGCTCTAGGAAAGGGATGGTGTAGCAATCAAACCCTGCAGGACTGCCGAAGCAAAGCCTGCTCTGGATCTGGAATATAGAGGGAGATTGTAGTGTTTGGAGAATGTATGCACGGAGCTCCATGTAGCAGATTCTAGAATGTCCTTGGTAGGCACCCCTCTTAAGAATGCTGTAGAGGTGGCTGTAGCTCTGGTGGAATGTGGTCTGACATTGGCTGGAACAGTCTTTCCATAAAAGGAATAACAGAATCTGATGCAATGTCCAATCCATTTAGAAATAGTCTGTTTTGAAATTGCTTTTCCTTGGACTGCAGGGGCGTAAGCTACAAAACGTTGTTCAGACTTCCTACTGGCCTTGGTTCTGTCCAGGTAGTATCGAAGTTGTCTGTGAATGTCCAAGGTATGCAAAAGTCTTTCCCCCTTATTCTCAGGATTGGGGAAGAAAGCAGGCAGATGAATGGCTTGATTTAGAGAAACCCTAGATACCACCTTTGGCATAAAGGTAGGGTTGGTCCTTAATGAAACCCTGTCTCTGTGGAAAATAATAAAGGGTGGTATTGCCATTAGGGCCTGTAGCTCCGAAACCCTTCTTGCTGAGGTAATTGCCAACAGGAAAGCTGTCTTCCATGAGAGAAATTGCAAGTCAACTGAAGCTGCTGGCTCAAAAGGAGGTAGAGTCAGTTTTTCTAAGACAAAATTGAGGTCCCAGGCTGGCACTGGGGCCTTTCTTGGTGGCTTAATGTTCTTGATTCCCCTGAGAAATTGTCTTAGTAAGGGGTGAGAGAAAACAGGAGGAACAGTGTTGTATCTAGCTGAAATAGCAGATGCATGTATCTTTATGGAAGAATATGAGAGGCCGTTCTTTAACATATCTGCCAAATATTCCAAGATGAGTGGGATGCTCAACAATGATGCATCATGTCCCTTGCTGGTATTCCAATTGCTGAATCTTTTCCACTTTGCTAAGTAAACCTTTCTGGTGGATGGTCTTCGAGCCTCTGTTAGTATCCGCTGAACTTCCTTGGAGAGAGATAAGCTGAAGTTATTTATGGGATCTCCCAGGCTGTTAGTTGCAGTGTCTGAAGATTTGGATGCAGTGTTTCGAAATTGTGTTGTCAAAAGTAGAGGCCACGGAGGAAGGGCCCGCCTCCTGGTGTGACATATGCTCCGTAGTAGTGGGTACCAGTGTTGTCTTGGCCAATCCGGAGCTATTATGATTCCCTTGGGCTTCTCTGCTTTGATCTTTAGTAATACTGAGGTCATCAGTGGTAGAGGTGGGAATGCATAGATTGCTAGGCAGTTCCAGTTGAATGAGAGGGCATCTATTTTCCAAGCTTTTGGATGATATGTCCTTGTGCAAAATTTTGGTAGAAGATGGTTGAGGTGAGAGGCAAATAGGTCCACTTCTGGCTTGCCCCATGTCGAAGTGAGTTGTCTGAAGGCTTTCGGATGTAACCTCCACTCGTGTGGATCTGTGAAATTCCTGCTTAGGCGGTCCGCCAACACATTGTCTTTTCCTGGAACAAACTGGGATTGTAACTGGATGTTTAGGCTCAGTGATTTCTCCCAAAGCTGCATTGTCAGTCTGCAAAGGGGATAAGAGTGGGTGCCCCCCTGCTTGTTAATGCACCACATTACAGTGGTGTTGTCTGTCCGTATCATTAAATGGCCTTGCTGGAGTTGGTGTTGAAAAGCCTCGATGGCATGCATCACTGCCAGCATTTCCTTTTGGTTTATATGCAGATGTGTTTCCTTTGGAGACCATTGTCCTTGTATACACCTGCCTTCCATGTGCGCCCCCCATCCAAGGTCTGAGGCGTCTGTAGTCATGGTCTGTGTTATCTGTGGTTTTTTGAATGACATACCTGTGTTTTCCTGGCTCACCGAGGCCCACCATAGGAATTCCTTTTGTAGGCAAGGAATGAGTGGTATGATTGTCTCCAAGTTGTTGCTGTGTTGAGACCAAATGCTTTTTAGGTACCACTGAAGCTTTCTCATGTGTAGTTTTGCTAATGGAACCAGTAGAATGCAGGATGCCATGTAACCCAGGGCCTGTAGGAATCTCCTTGCAGTCATCTGGGTGAGTTTTGCTAAACCTTTGAAGTAATGAGTTAATTTCTCTTGCTTGTCTTCTGTCAGGTAAGCCATCTGAGAAGCTGTGTCTAGTTTGGCTCCTAAGAAGATTATTTGCTGGGACGGCTGCAGTCTTGACTTTTGGAAGTTGACTGTGTATCCCAGAGCTTGAAGTAATCGTATGACATAATCCAGGTTTTTTGTCAACATCAATTTGTCGTCCGCTTGTATGAGGCAGTCGTCCAGGTAATGGGTAAATTTGTATTCCCTGGAGCCTGCAATGAGCAATCACTGAAGCCAGGCATTTTGTAAATACTCTGGGTGCAGTAGATAAGCCAAATGGCAATGCTGAGAATTGATAATGCTCTGGCCCTGCAAGAAATCTGAGGTATCTTCTGCAGCTGTGTCTGATAGGGACATGCAGGTATGCCTCCTTGAGGTCCAGAGTAATCAGCCACGACTCCTTGCCCAGCATGGGAAGGAGTTGCTGTAGAGTCAGCATTTTGAACTTTGGTACTATGAGAAAGGTGTTTAATGCGGACAAGTCCAGTATTGGTCTCCATTGAGATTCTTTTCTTGGAACAAGGAACAGTCTTGAGTAAAACCCTTGGTCTTGTTCTTGTTGTGGAACTCTTTCTATTGCTTTCATTCGAGTCAGCAGAGTGATTTGCTTGATAGCCTCTGCCCTCTGATTTTGTGGTAGGTTTGGCATGCCTTGTTTTCTTGGTAAGGTATGAAAATGAAACCTGTACCCTCGGTCTATAATGTCCAAAATCCATTTGTCCTTTGTCAGTCTGTGCCAGTTTTCTGCAAACAGAGATAATTTCCCGCCCAAGGGAGCTTCTAGTTGTTCCCTGGTAGGCGGTAGTAGAGGAAAGTCATTGAGTTTGTGGTTGTTGGGCAGGTGAAACCCCTTCATCACTTTTTTGGTTTCCTGGCTGCCACTGTCGTCCCCTGTAAGGGCCTCTGTATTGGCCTCTTCCATGGCCACGTCTGTTCTTACCCCTTTGAAACTTTTCTGGATTAGGAAAGGACCAGTTTTTTGAAGGCCAATTCCTACTGAACCTGGGGGGTTGAACCTGGAGGAAATCTTTCACAGTCTGAACTGATTTTGCTTTTTCTTCGATGGTCTTTAAGACATCCTTAGCATTTGCACCAAAAAGCTTGTTCTTTTCCAAAGGAGCATCCAGAAGCTTTGCTTTTACATGATCTGGTAGAGGTCGATCCTTTAACCAAGCATGTCTACGAATCACTGCCCCTGTCATAGCTGCCCTACATGAAGCTTCCAGTGCATCATATCCACACTGCAGGAAGTGATTGCTTACTTGCTGAGTGTTATGTACAACTTCCTGCAAAGTCTTCCTCATGGAAATTAAATCAGCAGCCATGGACATAATTTGTGTCTCCGGAGTCGGCTGAGGTAAGGACTTAGCAGTAATATGCTTTGTTTTGCTGGCTGCCTTAGCCCTAGTGTAGGCCTTAATAGACATGGCCATAGGAGGCCTGGCCGCTCCATGTGCCGGAGTGACCTTGTCCACAGCAATGGTCTCGGGCATTTCCTCGGTTTCGGTCTCCGGAGGAAAATCTATAACTGGCGTCGGAGTAATGTCTGGAATCGGAGTCGTCGGTAATGCGGTGTCTTCGGTTCGGAGCGGTGGAGAGACCGTCTCAGAGGGAACCGGAGCACTCGCGCTAGGTTTTGGCGTGGAGTCGGTGGTAGACGCGGGCCGAGAATGTCGGTCCCGGTCTTTTTGCTTTTTAGGAGTTTGCGATGTCGGAAGATCCGACGGCATGGTGTAAGCAAATTTATCGCCGAAAAAATCTTCAGCGAACTCCGCCCGGCACCTGAGGGTGCGCTTGTTGAAGCGATTACAGGCTACACAGGCCGAGACGTCGTGGTCTGGGCCCAGGCAAGGGAGGCAGTAAGAGTGGAAATCCTTATGAGGTATTTGTTTACCACAAAAAAAGACAATTGTTAACTTTTTCAGTAATTTCTGACATCGGCTGAGGCAAGAAAAGGTCCCCAACGGGGTACTTAGCTTTTTTGATGACTTCGGTATCGTAGAATACAGGAGCTGACCGACCGGCACTTGCAAACCGCTTCTGCTTCGGGCACCGCGCGGCAAGAAAGACTGGAGAAAATGGCGTCTGCTGATGCTTATATACTCCAGCCACTCTGACGTCGGAGAGGAATGCGACATCAGCCGACGTCGGACCCAGACTTTGGAATCCGGCCGACCGAGGGCTGCCTGAGGCAGGACAACCCACATGTTATGACTGCAGTTGCATTCTTGAAGGACATCTACACAGGTAAAAGCTGCACTCTCTAAAGCCAAAAACACAGCATCGATGGGACTGGACAACATCCCAGGCTGCGTTTTACACGAACTTCAGAACGAACTGGCTCCCCACTTAAGCACCATGTTCAATAATAGCCTCGCATCAGGCTTTGTACCCACTGAATGGTGCACAGCAACAGTTATCCCACTCCACAAAGGGCGAGCCACCACTGATCCTGGGAACTATCGACCTATTAGCCTGATGAGCATGGTCTGCAAGGCCATGGATCGTATCATCATGGAACTCAAACAAAGACTTTGGCAACCTCCAAACTCTGGATCCCACCCAGTTCGGGTTTGTGAAAGGCAGGTCATGCCTCCTGAACCTGATCGACTTCTTTGAGGCGGTCACCAAAGCTGTAGATGAGGGTAAGGTGGTTCAAACAGCCTATCTTGACCTTGCCAAGGCTTTCGACACCATCCCCCATTCTGGAATTATTGCTAAACTCACTAAACTAGGTATAAATCCCTACATCACAAGATGGGTTGCCAACTGGCTCACTGACAGAACCCACACTGTAAAAGTTGCAGACTCCAAATCTGACCTCAAAGCAGAGACAAGTGGAGTACCACAGGATTCTGTCCTGGGACCTCTCCTGTTTGGTATCTACTTTTTTGAAGTACAGGCTTACGCAGAAGGCCTCTGGCTAATGAAGTTCGCAGATGACTGCAAACTAGGAGCCATAGTCAAGTCCCCAAATGATGTGGACATCCTACAGAAGGGCCTCACTGAGACAGATGCCTGTTGTCAGAGCCATGGCCTCAAGCTCAATGCCAAAAAGTGCAGTGTCATCCCCTTTGGTAAAAACTCTGTACCCATAAACTACCACATAGGCAGCAATCTATTTAACACTGAAAGTGTGATAAGATACCTTGGGACCCAGGTGGACAGTAGTCTCTCCTTTGATGGTCACATCACCACAGTAGTCAGGAAGTCCTTCTATGTTGCACACCTCATCATAAAAGGGTTCTCATCCAGGAAAAAAGAGGTCATTGTTCCCCTCTACTCGACACTCATTAGACCCATTATAGAGTACAATGTCCCTTTTGGAATGTACCTCAAGACATCTGCAGCAGCTGGAAAGGCCACAGAAGTACCTCACAAAGAAGATTACTGACCTCAAACAAATGCCCTACACTGACCGCCTCAAAAAATTCCAGCGTTACTCCGTAGCATATCGCCTACTCTGAGGTGATCTCTGACCAACATATAAAGCTATGTCAAACCCAGAGCTGTTGGACATGCTACACCTAAAGAAATCCCAATCCCTCCGAGCTACACACTCTAGGGACCTAAACCTTGTCACCACAATAAACAGGATATGCTGGAGGGATAGATTCCTGTCCCAGAGACTTCCCATGCTCTGGAACAGGCTACCCATCTATGTCAAGCAAAGTTCTTCATTTGCACTCTTCAAGAAAAATCTTGATGAGTGGATGGGAAATAGAAAATACACCCTGGGAATCACTTCTGTGTCTCTGCCCAACAGTGGCACAGGAAAATAACTTTCTTGGGTGGCTAGGCTTACATAGGTCCTTGGACCGATAGCCTAGTACCTACCTATGATGTAAATGGCAATTTCATCCAAATAAGAGAGAGTACGGACTCCTTCTCCTATTCAGATATGATCTAATAACCTCTGGAAGGTTGCTGGGACATTCCTCATTCCAAAGGGCATCCTTGTAAACTCATATAATCGAAAAGTGTTACAAAAGCTGACCTCTCTATAGCAATGGGAGTCAAGAGCACTTGCCAGTATCCCTTGGTCAGATCAATAGTAGTCAGACACTTAGCCCCATCCAGATGTTCTAAAGCTTCATTTGATCTAGGCATGGGGTACTCATCTGACTGTATAACTGTTTAAACTTCTGTAGTCTATGCAGAATCTTACACTATCCTCTTTCTTTGGTACCGACACATGTGGGGAAGTCCAAGGATTACTGGACTCCTGGATTACCCCCAGCTCCAACATCTCCTTTATCTCCTCTTTCTAAGTCTGTATAACATGCTCAGGCACCCTATAAGGAGCTTGCTTAATAGGCCTTTGGGTCCTGTATCTACATGGTGCTGCACTAGGTAGGTCAACCAGATTTCCCAGTGAAAATGCCCCCAAACTCCTGTAACACTGTTCATATTTATTTAACCTGAAGTAGGGGATAGGCACCGAGATATTGCTAGTGCTCCCACAGAAGTGTCAGTCCGAGCCTCCCTAACATCAATCACCAGATCCCCCTCAGACTCCTTCCTGACATCCACTGCAAATACTCAGCACCAGGACCTCTCTATCATATGGTTTCATCATGTTAACATGGTACAACTTATATCCCTGCCTCCTGCCTACCTTTTGGAACTGCTCACAAGCCCTGCAGTACCCTTTTACATCCGTTTCAATCCCAGACCAATAAAAGTTGTGCATAATTCATCTCTTAGTATTCTTTATGCTCATATGACCTGGAAAAGGAACATCATGGGCTATGGCTAGAAGTGCCAGATGGTAGGCTGTGGCACTACCAACTGCTGTTTTACCTCACCCTCTAGCCCTCCCTCAGGGGTCCACTCTTTGTACGGTAACCCTTTGTTCCAGTATACAGACTCTCTCTTTCCTTGAGCATCAGGTACCTCCTTAGCTACCTCTCTCAAGTATCATAAAGTAGGACCTGAAAGCTGAGTCAGTCTCAACTCTGTCTTTATAACCTCTCCCAGGTTCCTTTCCACAGGAAGCCTAGTACCGTCTGACAGCGGTACCTCAGTGCCAGCCTGGGTACTACCACTCACCTCTGTCCTTGCAGTCACCATGTCCACAGGAGCAGAAGTACCTACCACCAGCACAATTGTTAATTCAGAAGCTGTGGCCTGCCTTCCATCCACTAAGATAGGATACAACTTTTGATGATAGTTTGGCACATCTGTTGTTTCCAAATAATTAACCACTGGCATTTTGTCATTTTCACTTGCCAGGTCCCTCACCTTTTGTTTCTCACCTTGCTTCAATGGGCATTTGTATGCTACATGGTCCCTCGGATTACATTTGAAACATCTAATCCCTGATTCTGACCATGTGCTTGAACTAGTGGCTTCCCTTGTTACTGGTGAACTCTGATGGAGTGATTTAGGCTGCCCAAATGAGTTCTCTTATGTCCATGTGCAGCACCGGGTATCCCTTTCTTATGCGGTAGTATCCTGCTTGCTAAGCAGAAATCCTCTTTTCTCCCCAACTCATTTGCAGAGTTACACTCTCAGTCTGGCAACCACATCCTCATGTCCTCAGACAAAGTGCTGACAGCTTGTTCCCTCACCAAAAGGTCTGACACTCCTTCAAAAGTGGTGACCTGACACCCACTCACCCACCTGTGAAATAAGTACTTAAATCAGCAATGTAATCACATACACTTTCATCTGCCTTGCGTCTATGTTCACGAAATTTCTTTCTATACATTCCAGGGTTTAATTTGAAACAATCAAGTAAACATTGTTTTACACTTTCATAATTGAAACAATCAATACTAGACAGTTTAGCAACTGCATTAACAGCTCTACCATGGAGTAAGGGGGTCAGAACTGTACCCATAAGCCCTAGGTCAACATTGTACTAATTACATACCCTCTCAAATATATAAATAAAGCTATCAAAGTCATCGTCTTCCCTTTACTGAGGAAAAAGTTTACAGACCTTTATGGCTTCTGGGGTTCAGTCATTCACTTCCCATTTACCTCCATAACCCTGTCAAAGGGTTAGAAGCTCCTTTTCATGTTGTCTTTGCCACTGACTTTCTTCAGCTTCTATCTCCAAATGCCTCAATTCATACAGATGCTGCTTTGCTCTCTCCTCAGACTCCCGTTCGAGTCCCTAACTCCAGACAGATTTTTAAGTCCTCTGAGGAAAAGGTGAACTGTCTTGTTTCAGAAAGCTGCTTATCCCCACCACCAAACTGGATATCCTCAGAACTGCTGGTCTGCTCTGTGGCGGTGACTAAGGCTGAGATTATTGCTTCCTTAGTCAGGTTGGCACACACCAGTCCTTTGGCTTCACACACCTTGGCCAACTGGTTCCTTGTCAGCTTACTATAATTTTCTGCTGACATCTTTGCCTGCTGTCTCTGACTAAACTGACTAAAAATTAATAAAACTGTTGTGACAATGAAACTCTGCAAGTTTACCTTGTGGCTGTAGAGAGTGCACACCTCATTGACAATTACCCACAAACTACTAAAGCTCAATTAAAGTTTCCACACCACTGGCACCAATATGTGACGAGCCCTCTTTACCCCAGGGCAGTAACTAAGGAGTCTCAGTTCTCACCACGGTCTCTGGTAAGGGAGTGTCACTAAAAACAGGGTAGAAATACACAATTTCCCCTAAGAGTACAATGGGAACAGGTTCCAAACCTATGACTGGGCTATATGCTTCACTCCAGTTCCCAAAATGAGTCTCCACACTAACCACCGCGGAGCACTGTGTCCCAGTTCTAGGTATCTGACACACTCACTCTTAAATGTCTGATATTCACACGTACACACACTCTTCAGAAAGTCTGACACATTTACCTGCTGCGTTTCTTTGCCCAGATTACAAGGTAACGTCTTCCACCAGTCAAATACCACAATACTCTTCAAAAGAGGTGTTCGATTATATCGAGCAAAACAGACATTGAAACAAATAGTAGCATGTATCCCAAGCAGTAAGGCTTTTTGGAGTGGCCAGGTGTTATCACAATAAGCATAAACACTCTCAAGTTATTAAATATTCACTAAATAACAAGTCACAATAAGAGGCAGTAAAACATTTAATAATAAATTCAAGGATTTAAACCATGTCAATACTTAACAACTAATTTCAATAAACAACAAAGTTTCTCACACAGGAAATATGAAAATAATACTGTAGGATAGATCTCACATTAATTTTAGAAAACCTCTAACTAGCTGTAATTCCCTGATTATATGAAGATTAACTTCCCTATCTAATCTAAACAACTCTGCAAGGCATGAGAAATTATACTGCTGAACAGCTCTGGAAAAGCAAACAGTGAACAACTGACTCAGACCCTGCTTTTATAGCACATTTTTTAAAAGTAACAGGAAGCTGCTATGACAATAGTACTCTCTCATATCAGACTCTGAAAAGCAAACAAACAGCTGCAGTGAAGATTCTGTTCTCCCAGCTCTGGCACACAATGACATCACATCTAGGTCAGTTGACTCTGGCATAACATACATTCAGAGTTCTCTTAAAAAAACATGTACATTTGGTCAGCCAGAAGAACACTGACATTCAAACATCTTGTATAAATCAGAGTGATAATCAAAAAATAAACTTATTTACAAAATTATAGCTAGTCTTGCTACCATATGTAACACAGGGTAATTTAAATTATTTACAATTATTTACAAAACTTCACCCAGTCATGCTAGCACAGATAACAATATCTAATACCCTCACAGTTTCCACCCAGACTGTCCTCAAACCTACCATTGTTAAGACAAATGCCCAGGTGAACATTCCTGCTAGGCAACATGATTTAAATCCCAAAAAATTATAACCCACTGACATTCCATGAAGAAATGTAAACCACATAACATACTATGAAGTGGATTATAACAAATAAAAGTTAACCATTTGAAATGATGGGACTCACTACAGTGAGCCCCAAGACATGGAAACATAAAGGACAAAAATGGTATATGTAAGTTGAGGGGTGTGGGGGGCTTGCCTGCTGCATAAAAAAAAGTTTAAAGGAGAAGAGCAATGTTTGAAATTTGCTCTTCTAGATTTTCATTTTTTTTTGTCTGTCAACACTCTTTGCTACAAGTGCTGACATTTCAGTTGAGAGCCTAAATAAAATCAAAAATGTTTAGAACAATAGGGGGAACAATTCCTTTTAACTGATCTAATTTATAGTATCTCTCAACTTGAAAATTAATAGAGTGAAATACCAATGGAACTAGCGCAAATACTGTGTACTCAGCTGTCACTTCATTGGTAGGGAAACATTACAGGTAGAATACACAGACAGTATGATCACATTGTGAAAAATAAGTGCTGTTTCTCCCTTAATACAAGAAATCCTACAGGATCACTGAAGTGCCCTAACAGGGCAAAGGGTTGCGATGTTTTATTCCCCAAGGCAATGAGTTCAGCTCTTTCCCTTAAAACAGCCTGCCTCTTGAACAATGGGAACTATGGTTCAGCAGGTGATAACACCTCAGGGGAGACCTGTTATTCATAAGAAACATCATTATCCCTGTCAAACGATGACCTAGATCCCTTATCCTGGCTAGCATCTCCTGGATCTTAACACTCCTTGTACGATCTGCCAGTCTTGATTGGCAACATGGACAGACATACCATTTTAAAATACAAGCCTCTCACCCTGCATTGCTGGATTACTGGTACATAAAACCACCTCATTTTTCTTGTTATTTGGGGGAAGTTCTGCTCTATATGTCATTGATCTCCACAGAATTTTTTTTTTACCTGGCTTCCATTTGATGGATAACAAGGATTCTTTTAAAGTGTACATTTAAAAATGGGCAATGATGAGTCATACAGCACCTGGACCACAACAGAGCTAGTCTCTTTCCAGCAGTATCTCACAGGTACATTTGTCCATTTACACAGTAAGTCAGTGACAAACCCTTGAGAGAGTCACTGCTTTCTAATCTTTCGGGGATGTTGTAAATTCTTAGATTCTGTCTTTGCTTCCTCATCTTTCATCTCTATTACTTGCTATTCCCTGTGATGCAGACGTGGGTTGGAGGCCTCCACACATGCCTTCAGCTTCACACCATCAGCAATTAAGGTCTGCAAAGCATATGGGTGATTATTCAGAGTGGCTTCTAACTGCAGTAGCCTTGCATTTTTGCTATCTGTGTGCTGCCGTTAAGAGTCCTGTGTACTATCTTGTGGACTCCAGTCTATCTCACTCAAATGCTATTATCACTATCCCTGCACAATACTAATATCTCCTCTCCTACATAATTTTATAACTTACTTCATTATATCTCTTGAACTTTTTACAAACATTTCTGTAGTAAAATGTAAGAATGATAAACTTTACAAGACTGCTTTCCCTTCTACAGTATAAATTTATTTACTTCCTGCAAAATTTTAGAGCTACCAGAACTGTATAGATTTAAAATTGTTGATGTAGATACTTTATTGTATATATCTGTCTTGTAATTACTTGTTTTTTTCTGTGAAAAGTAACTGTTTTTTTTTCTGAGAACGGTCTGAAATTCACTTGTTAATATAAATGTACTGTGATGGAGCTTTTCTCCTCACATTTGCTGAAAATGCCCAGTCAAATTTTAGCAGTCAATAAAGAGAAGTAAATAATACGAATACCACAAATTTCCTCCAAAATTATATTGAGAGGATCACCATTCAACTCCTGACCAGGCTATGATGGGTTCCCTGCATCCATAGTTTGTTCATAACCAGCTTAATGTACCAAGTATGAAGTTAATGCTGGCAGTTTCCACAATTTCTTCCTGATCTTTTTAGGCATTAAACAAATTGGCACCATTTCACACTATAATCAGTCACAAAAGTTGTCCAAGCATAGTCTATCGCTTTATTAAAAAGAGTGCTAATTTACTGAAGTGCGGAGAGTGGAGGGAGCACAATCATTCAGGAATGCGCCATACCAGAAGTCATTCACTGTCTTCTGGTTTCCATCCAGAAGATAACTTTTCCAGTGAAGCCACTAATACTATGAGGGTACTATGGGCTGGGCTTAAACTATGCTTTCCTCAAAAACGAAGATACTATATATTACACATGTGAGACTGAATCAACCTTGTGACTAGGTTACACTTATACTTGTGGAGTTGTTCAAAGACATCAACAATTTATAAGGCCCTAGACTTTCAATAAGTGATTCCCCAAGAAGGCTAAGCCAACACAAATTACTGTATCTACTGATAAGTGGAATTCATTTAACCAGACGAGCTACTCAAAATCAGAATCATTTCCATATGGGCAGGGAAAAAAATCCCAGTGAACTCTAGCTTTGGTGAGCTGCAAATAAAGGCAGATATCCATAAACATGTTCAGTGCTTGCTTTGGATAGAATTTGCCTTTCATCAACATTTTAGTCTCTTAAATTGCTGCAAACCTAAATACATGATTGCTACCGTATACAATGACAATCAGAAGTTACCTCTCAGAAAACACTGTTGAGCAAAGATGGCAGGGAAGCATTCTGTCTTTTAAAAACATAGACACAGAGGACTTCAGTTTAACTACCCAATCTGAAAGATAGCATAAGTAACTGCAAAACATCCACCATCAACATAAAAAATTAATTCAGGTGTGTTATATTATTATATGTTGTTAAAACAGTAGTGGTAGTAGAAAATCAGAAATGCTTGGTAAGGGTTTGGAATTTTATCTTAAATTACAAAAATGTAAAATCACAATGTACAGTTTTTAGATCCCAGCATGCACAACTGTTTCTAGGCCATATGCATAACTAAAGATGGAGCTAGTGGGGAAGGATGCTGCAAATATGCCATGTTACTACCTGACATAATAACTGAAATGATCAGAGAAACAAACTTATCTAAAGAGAAGGTTTATTGAAGTATGTTGAATAAACTGCAATGATAAGCTTACTGCTTCTGGACTTTATTGAAACAAACGCATATGTCCTTCTGTCAAGAGCCATTTATCTTCTGCTGAGCAAAATAAGTGCAGTACACCACTGTAGACAACCAGGGGAGCAAATTACTTCAGGTATAAATGATAGCGGTGCTACAGCTGACATTAATACCTCAGAAAAAAGTACAGTTTTGTACCTACCATAAATGTAGATGTTCGAAGATCCACATTGCTGCAGTCCTTACACTTGGGTAGTCCGCTGTCCTCGGTTGGCCCGAATATCAAAGTATAAGGCTGACGTCGGTCAAGGCGCATTTGACTGACATCAGGACGTCAGGGTACAAATGTGCATGACCGACGTCATATCCTCAGTCTTTTCTTGCCCCAGATGTCAGAAGACCCTAAAAATAAAGGTCAAAACCAAAAGACAGCAAACAAACAACCAACCACCCTTGCACTAAATATATGTACAATATATACAATATACACAATATTTACAACCCAACCCACACAACCACCTCTAACTACAGAGGGGAAGGAGGGAGGGTAAATTGGACTGCAGCAATGTGGATCTTCGAACATCTACATTTATGGTAGGTACAAAACTGTACTATGTTCTTCATCTCACATTGCTGCAGTCCTTACACTTGGGTAGAATCCCAAAGCAGAGATAAGAGAGGATGGCCAGACTACAAGGAAGCAGGAGCTGCCAAAATGCCCTGCAAAACAGCAGTGGCAAAACCAGCCCTGGATTTAGAGTAAAGTGGCAGGTGATAATGCCTAGAGAAAGTATGCACTGAACTCCAAGTAGCTGCCTCCAAAATATCCTTGGTTGCCACTCCCCTCAAAAAGGCTGTCGAAGTGGCAGTAGTCCTAGTGGAATGAGGCCTAATCCCAGCTGGAATCTCCTTGCCATGATGGGAATAACAGAAAGTAATGCAAAACCCAATCCACTTAGAAATAGTTTGTTTTGACACAGGCTTGCCCTGAGAACTCAAAGCAAAAGAAACAAACAACTGCTGAGACTGCCTGAACCCTTTAGTTCTGTCCAAATAATATCGCAACTGCCTGTGTACATCTAAAGTGTGCAAAATCTTTTCCCCTTTATTTTGGGGATTTGCATAAAAAGTAGGCAAATGAATAGTTTGGTTTAAAGCCACACTAGAAACCACCTTAGGCATAAAGGAAGGATTAGTACGCAAAGATACCCTATCCTTATGGAAAATCAAGAAAGGCTCAACCGCCATAAGGGCCTGTAATTCAGAAACCCTTCTTGCAGAGGTAATGGCCAACAAAAGGCAGTCTTCCATGATAAATATTTCAACTCAGAAGTAGCTGCAGGCTCGAAAGGTTGTAGAGTGAGTTTCTCCAACACAAAATTGAGATCCCAAGCAGGAGTAGGAGCTCTACGTGGGGTCTTATATTCTTTGCCCCTCTAAGAAATTGCTTGAACAAAGGATGAGAAAACAATGGAGGGTCACATTCATAGTGAGCTGAAATTGCTGCAGCATGAACCTTAATAGAAGAGAAGGACAAACCTTTGTCCAGTAACTCAGTAAGATATTGAAGAGCCACACTTAAATTAGGCTCAGAAACATCAAAATCCTTTGCTGCACTCCAAAATAAAAATCTCTTCCATTTATCTGCATACACTTTCCTTGTACTAGGCCTTCTAGCTTCCAAAATCACATTCAAAACTTGTTGTGGAAGTTGAGACCCTCTATGGTTCAAAACAGAATATGCCAGGCTGTTAGGTGAAGAGAGTGAAGTTTGACATTGAGCAAATGGCTGTCCTCCTGTGACAACAGGTGTGGAATCAAGGCAAAGGCCATGGAGGCTTCCGTACCAGACTTCTCAGTAATGGGTACCAGTGCTGTCGAGGCCAATCTGGAGCTATTAAAATCATTCTTGGCTTGTCCTGTCTGACCTTTAGAAGTACCTTTGGGAGGAGAGGCAGAGGTGGAAAGGCATACACATGAAGATTGCTCCAATTGAAAGAAAGAGCATCCACTTTCCAAGCTGTGGGATGAAACCTTTTGTGCAAAACTTTGGCAGCTGATGGTTTAGTGGAGAAGCGAACAGATCTATGTCTGGAGTTCCCCATGACACTGTCAATTTCTGAAATACAAGAGGATCCAATTTCCACTCGTGGGGATCCATAATTGCCTGCTCAACACATCTGCTAAGGAGTTCTGTGCTCCTGGCAGAAACCTTGCCTGAAGATTGAGCTGTAAACTGAGAGCAGTCTCCCACAAAATCATTGCTTGCCTGCATAGAGGATAAGAATGCGTTCCCCTTGCTTGTTGATGTACCACATGACAGTTGTGTTGTCTGTTAGAATCAACACCTGCCCTGGAAGAAGTAAATCCTTGAAAGCTATTAATGCAAACTGGACTGCTAACATCTCCTTCAGGTTGATATGTAGATGTTGTAGTCTGGCAGGCCACTTGTCTTGTATCCACTTTCCATTTAGATGAGCTCCCCAAGCTTTGTCTGAGGCATCTGTCGTTAAAATCTGACTCGCCTCTGGCCGGGTCACAGAGAGTCCCTTGTTTAGGTGACATTCCTGAGCCCACCACAAAATTCCTTTTGAATGCAAGGTATTATCTGAATGACAGTGTCCAGATCCTGGCAGTGCTGTGTCCATACATTTTGAGATACCATTGCAGCTTCCTCATATGCAGTTTGGCATTGGGAAGCACCAGAATACAAGATGCCATGAACCCTAAGGCTTGAAGGACTGTCCTTGCAGTCAGCCCGGACTGATGAGATAGTTGATGGAAGTAAAGGGAAAGACTCTTTTGTTTGTCTGGGGTTAAAAAGGCCATCTGGGATGCTGTATTCAGTCTTACACCCAGAAAGCACATGTCCTGAGAGGGTACTAGACTGGACTTTATTTCGTTCACAGAATACCCCAGGCATCTTAGCACTGCTATCACATATTCCAAATGATGAAGAAGCTCTTCCCTTCCTTGAGCCAGAATCAGGCAGTCGTCCAAATAAGGATAGATCTGCATTCCTTTTAGCCTGAAGAAAGCTATCACTGGAGCCAGAACTTTCGTGAATACTCTGGGCGCAGTAGATAAGCCAAAGGGCAATGCAGAGAACTGATAGTGAGAAGTCCCAGCTCGAAAACGCAGATACTTCCTGCAACTTAGTCTGATAGGAACATGAAGGTAAGCCTCCTTGAGATCCAAAGTTACCATCCAATGATCTTTGCCCAGCAGAGGTAAAAGCTGTTGTAACGGCAACATTTTGAACTTGGGAATGTCCAGATAAGTGTTGAGGATAGATAAATCCAAAATTGGTCTCCACGTGTTCCCCTTCTTTGGTACTAGGAACAGGCGAGAATAAAATCCTAGGCCCACTTCTGGCATAGGGACCGGCTGTATGGCCCCTAGTTGAAGTAACAGAGAAATTTGCTTGTGAGCCTCTATTCTTTGTTGAGGAGGAACGTCTGGCATGCCTCTGAAAGGAGGCAAGGTATGGAAATAAAACCTGTAACCTTGGTGTATGATATCCAATACCCATCTGTCTTGGGTAATTAAACTCCAATTTTCTTTGAAAAGTGCCAACCTTCCTCCCAAAGGTGCCGCCAGGCAGAAGGCTCTGGCAGCCGAAGGGTAGGTCATTGGGTCTGTTTACGAAAGGACTGACCCCTGCCCTCACCTGAAGACTGTGCAGGAGAACTCCTGTTCTAGGCCTGAAAGAGCCCTGAGCTCTGCCCTACCACGTCTAGATCTACCCCTAGACTGGGAATCATAAGAAGGATACGTCCACCCTTTAGCAGGCCAATTTCTACTAAACTTTGGAGGCTGAACCTGCAAAAAATCCTTAACAGTCTGCATAGACTTAGCCTTGTCTTCCATTTTCTTTAAAACTGCCTCAACAGGAGAACCAAACAACACATCAGATTGCAAAGGAGCATCTAAAATCCTTGTTTTAACATGGTCAGATAAATTTTGATCCCTCAGCCAGGCGTGCCTGCGAAGAACTGACCCAGTGGCAGCCACCCTAGACGAGGCTTGTACAGCATCAAAACCACATTGCAAAGAATGCTTACCCACCTGTTCAGAAACATGCACTAAATCTTGTAACTCTTTACAATCAATACCTTCCGCCAGAGCATCAACCTTAGACTTCAACTGTGAAAGGAGATAGTTTTGGTATTTTAACATGTGAAACTGGCAATTCAAAGCCCTCATAGCTAGAGTGGAAGAAGTATAAACTTTCTTTCCCCATCTATCCAAGGCCCTGGCTTCTTTATCTGTAGGAACCGGATTTTTGACAACAGAAGCCTTAACACCTTTAGGCCCCTGGCTAACAGTTTCTGGGTCTGCCCTAGGACTCTTAAAAAGATACTTATGAGCTTCAGGCACCCTGTAATACCTATCTGGTTTAACAGGAGCAGGAGGCAGAGAATCAGGATTAAGAGAAGCCTCTGTAAAACATCTTCCACTACATCCAAAACAGGAGGTATAGCCAAAGGCCTATGCTGGGGTAAAAACAAAAATTCCCTAAGCCTTTTCCTGGAATCAGAGAAGTCCTGACCTTCCCACTTAAAATGCTCCCTCGTGGAATGAAGAGTTTCTGAAAAAGAAAAATCCTCAGGAGGAGAAGCAGAAGGAGTAGAATCATCCACATCAGAATCAGAATAAGGAGAGTACTCCTGCAAGTCTTCAGCCGAAGACTCTGAAACATCCGAAGCCTGCTCAAAACTCCCTAGCTCAGGCTCCACCCTAGGTCTCTTATCAGGAGGGGGCAAAGAACCCCTAATCAGAGTAATCAAATCTTCTGCCATTTTAAGCATATGCTTCTTGGGCACAGTTCCAGAAGAACTAGGGGTGACACCAACTGAAGCTAAACCTGGCCTGCCTCTAGGAGAAGCCTTGGAAACAGAAGGAGAGGGCCTAACCACCCTAGGCAGGGAGGGGAGTAACCTGAGAAGCCCCATCACCCTGGCCTGCCTCCTGAGAGGCCACATCCTGCAATAACAAGGTCTCTCCCTGGGATCCCAAAGAAACCTCCGGTGGAACCACCGGCTCCACCGACACCTCTAAAGAACCGGCGTCCGGTACGGACGGTTCTTCTAGCCTAGGCTTCACTGCTTTGTCCTTGTGCTTCTTTGAAGAAGCGGGCGTCGGAGCATCCGACGGCATGTTATAATTGCACCGCTTCCCAAAAACTAACCTGGCACAATCTAATCTCCTCTTTATAGTGCGCTTATTAAATCTAGCACAAGAGCGACACCCAACAACGTCGTGCTCAGGCCCTAAACAAGGAATACACAAAGTATGATAATCTCTATGCGGTATCTGTTTCCCACAAGAAATACAATTATTCACTTTTTCTGACATCCGGTAAACCACTGAGGCAAGAAAAAACTAAAATATTCCAACGGGTACTTAGCCAACTTTGACTCGGTCTGAAACTCCAGCGAAAATTTCAGAACGCCAACTGGCACTTGCAATACTGCTTCTGCATCGGACCATGCGGCAAAAAAGACTGAGGATATGACGTCGGTCATGCGCATTTGTACCCTGACGTCCTGATGTCAGTCAAATGCGCCTTGACCGACGTCAGCCTTATACTTTGATATTCGGGCCGACCGAGGACAGCGGACTACCCAAGTGTAAGGACTGCAGCAATGTGAGATGAAGAACATCTAAAGTTCTACTATTTTTTACAGAAACATTATCACTGCCAAGAACAAGTAATGAAAAACAGAAGTGCATCCTTTTTTTTTATTCATTCATTTAGATTTACAGAAATGAAGATACTTCTTTAAAACTGACTGATGCAAAACAGTTAAAAATGTTTTAAGTACGTGGAACTGGAAGAATTTAAAGAAATTATATACATGTCAACAGCATTTTTTAACAAGATATGCCATTTAATGTGACAGAGTCTGACTGGGAAGGAAAATAAAGGTAGAAAGACCTGGGTTATGTGCCTCTCCTGATTTTCTAATCGAGAAAGAGATAACAAGAAAGTATTAATCTTTGATCTAATTAATTTTATTAAAAGAGCTAAGTAGATGAAGTTAACAGTATGTGACAAAGGGGATAAGAAAAGGCAGTCTTATTCCATCATTCCACTGGTAATAGGTAAATGAAGGAGTGAATGACATGACAGTACCCTGAGTCTAGAAGCTTCATTACTAAGAGACAGTAATGTAATATCAACTGCATAGAGGAAGTACAAGAGAAGCCCAGTAAGCATAGTCAATAACTGAAAAATAAGTATTTTGGAGAGACAAGACAGAGGGTAAAGCAAAAAGTGAGTTAGTAAGCTAGAAAAAAAAAACAGGATCAATAAAAATGGGGGATGGGGGTGGAGAATTACAGCAACTGTTTACACAGACTAGGAGGCACAGAAGCTAGAAAGCTAGCAGAATAGTATGGGTGCAACCAACTGAAGTAAATACACAGTTAAAACAAATGAGCAGAGCAAACAGTAAGAATAGGAAGTAGAAATAAACCTACAACAGAGACAGATCAGTAGGTATTAACCTGAAAAATAAGCAAGTGATCATCTGAGGTGAAATATACAAATTACCATGAAAGAGTTTGAAGTCAAGCCAACATGAAGAAGGTTACGATCAGATCTCCAGTTGTAACCACATTTTTTATGGTATTCAAGACATGGATGCCAAGAAATTCACCTAAAGAGTGAATGTTGGCATCCATGTCAAGAACAGACAATTAGTTATGATCAATAGACCCGATCCTAAGTCTTTGCAATGCATGGAGTGTTATCTACTCCATGTACTACCAGTTAGAAAAAAAAACTGCAAGTGTTTGACCAGCCTTGAAAGCCAGCAAAACACTTTGTGAGTGCTGTCCCATAGGCATCAAATAATTATTATTAGTGGAAAAAGTCAGGGACAGTTTTTAAATTTTGTTCTTGCTCATCTGATTAGAGACTGGTTTAAGTAAACTTGTGCAAATAAAAAATGAAAATATGCAACAATTACTTCAGATACAGCTGAGAGCGAAGGAATGCCCCTTCTGTGAGACTGCACCGTAAAAGCATTTAGCGGGTGTCCAAAAAGAAGCTATATACTTACCATAATGTTCCATCTGTGTTGTCCATTTTCATTTCCTCAACTGATGGGTTTGGATCTGATCCTCGGATCCATCTCAGCCGTCACTAAAGCTCATTGTAACCAAAAAGCTCTCAAGCTTCTCCCTTGCCCATAATGTAACAACCCTTAGCCACTTCAGATCTTGTTTGCTGATATTAACAGAAAAATAATGTTTAACATACATAAATACAGGAGACGTAAAATTGCATGTACTCAATAAAGGAAAAAACTGTATCTGAAGCTCAATATAAAGGAAAATGATGTCCCAACTCATTCATCCAAACATTTGTGAACAGAAGGGATGGGGGCTGGTGGGCGGGAAGCTGAGGTAAACTTCTTTACCTGAAGTTGTTAACTTTCATTCAATCCTCAACTGATGGGACAGAGTCTCCAGCTACCCATAACCCCGGGTGGACTCTAAGGAAGGATATTCCTGAGCACAGTTGATCCAAATGATGCTCTACCCCTGGAGACCAGATCCAAATTGTAATAAAGGTATAGGGAGTAGCCCAAGTTATTGCGGCACATATGCCATCCATGGATGCTCTGTATAGAAAAAATGAAGAAGTTGCCATGGACCTAATTGAATCAGTTCGTACCAGTTGTGGTAAGGTAATACCCCAATTTTTTATAGATAAATGAAATACAATCAGTTAGCTGACTAAAGTCACTTTTGCAACTGGTTTACCCAATTTTATTTCTGCAAAGGAAACAAACAATGGTCTGTTTTTCTGATATCTTTTGTTCTATGTAGGTAAAAACAATTGTCTGTGGACAGCCAATAAACGTAACATGTATTCACCCTTGTTTACAAATTTAGAAAATAATACCAGCAAATGAATGGATTGATTAATATTCAATTCTGACATCACCTTGGGAAAGAAGAAGGCATTTGTTTGTAACATCACTCTATCCTTGTGAAAGATCAGGTATGAAGGTTTTGAAGACAAGGCTTGAATCTCTGAAATTTGTTTAGAAGAGGTAATGGCTACTAGAAAAACAGCTTTCCAAGTAGGATACGTAAGGTCACATTTAGCTGCTGGTTCAAAGGGGGAATGTATTAATGCCTGCATTACAAGATTTAGATCCTATGGGGGAGTAGAGTCCATGAACAGAGGTCTCAAAAGAAGAGTGCCTCGCATGAAACTGCACAATTTATGAGAGGCTACTGAAAAAAGTTCATATCCAACGTGAAAATTTAGGCCGGGAAGGGTTCTTCCTGGGAATCTGAAAGGCCTGACTCACCAGAGGCTTCATCTGAAGAAAGGGTATCTGTCTGCTCAACCCTAGGCCTTTTGTCTGAAGGCGGCTGAGAACCTCTGTTTGGATGAGCCTGAGAGCCCCTTGAGACTTAGCCTGGCTGGCAGCCTTAGCACGTGTGTAGGCCTTGATGGACATAGACACAGGAGGCCTAGCTGCCCCACGTGCTGGAGTAACTTTGTCCACTGGTATGGTGTCAGGCAAATCTTGGGCTTCGGTTTCAGAAAACACAGGAGCTGGCCGACCGGCACTTGCAAACTGCTTCTGCTTCGGGCACCGCGCGGCAAGAAAGACTGAAGAAGATGGCGTCGGCTGATGCTTTTATACCCCAGCCGCTCTGACGTCGGGGAAGAGGCGACATCAGCTGACGCCGGACCCAGACTTTGGAATCCGGCCGACCGAAGGGCTGCCTGAGGCAGGACAACCCATATGTCAGGACTGCAGTTGCATTCTTGAAGGACATTTTGATATTTCTGCTAACTGAACTTTAATGGTTGAGGAACTAGCCCCTTCTTTAAAAAGTAAAGCTAAAAACTTGAGTATGTTATGCATGAGAGAGGACAATAGTCAACAGTAAACAAATCTTTTCCATTTACTTGTTTATCTTTATGGGAAGATAAAAGTATATGTTGGACAGGGGAAGACAGCATTGGTTGTCTGGCTATTAATGGAATTGAAGAAACCAGGTTGTCAGCCTGAGGTTTGAGCTGTCTGGATGGATCATGCCTGTTGGGTAAGACAGGAGAGGTCTGGAGTAGGATCAAGGAATCCAGGGTTGGTGAAGTAAGTGAAACCAAATGAAGGGAAATCATAACTGTTGAGGCCAGTAAGGTGCAATGAGGATGATTTTGCTCTTCAGCCTGGCAGTCTTCTGCAGAAATTTTGGAATCAATGGGATTGGTGGGTAGGCATAAGGTAGACAGGGAAGCGAATTGTGAAGTACGCATCCCTCGGTGATTCCCCCTGGTGAGGAATTAGGGCAAAGTAGCTGCTGCATTTGTTGTTTAAGGGAGAAGCAAAAAGATCACAGCAAGGCTCGCCTCATTGACAAAAAAATTACTTCTGTCACTTTCTTGTTCAGAGACCACTTGGGAGGTAAAAGAATGCACCTGCTCAGATTGTCTGCTATCACACTGGACGTCCCTGGAATGTCAGTTACTGTGAGAAAGCAGTTGGATGAGATTGGCCGGCCATTGCCACATTCAGAGTGCTTCTCGACACAAGGGGTATGATCTGGTCCCTCTTTGTTTGTTGATGTACCAAACCTACTGGCATATTGTCCATTTGAATCACAATCATCCCTGAAGGGAGAGCATCCTGAAAGGCCTGCAACACTAAAAGCACTGCTCTCACCTCTAGGACATTGATATGCAAGCTGTCTTCTTCAGGGGACCAAGGCCTTGAACTGTTTTTCCCAGAAAGTGTCCCCCACCCCAATTGGGAATCATCCATGGTCACTATGGCCTTGGGCTGAGGGAGTATGAACAAGCGGGCTTTGTAGAACTCGATGTGATTGAATCCACCACCTGAAATTTCTCTTGCATGTCTGAGTGATTTGTATCTGAGTTGACATGGGTTGGTAAAGTATCGACCATTGTGTTGCTAGCATTCATTGGAGAATCCTCATAAAATCTGGCTAAATGTACTAATGTTATCACTGCTGACATTGATCCTAGAGCTTTGAAGGACCGAGTGGGCTGAAATCTTGGTACTGTGGATTATTTTCTTAACTTGTGATCTGACAGTTTGTACTCTTGAGGGAGGTAGTGAAGCTACCATTGACTTTGTGATGAAAACTGCTCCTATGAATTCCAAATTTTGAGTTGGTTGTATTTGAGACTCGTCGTAGTTTATGGTTATTCCCAGATAAGAACAAGTCTGGATAACCTGATTTCTTGCCCTTATCAACTGACTGGTCAGGGCTGTAATGAGCCAGTCATTTAGCTATGGAAACACGCAGAATCCCTGTAGTCTCAAGTGAGCTGTTACTACTGCCATGCATATGGTGAACAGCCTGAGGGCTGTGGTGAGAGCAAAGGGCAGAACTCTTAACTGGTAGTGATGGGCTCACAGCTGGAAGTGTAAATACCTTCTGGATTGTCTGTTCATTTTTAAGTGATAACACCCATCCTGAAGGTCTATCAAGCACATCCAGTCGTTCTTGCCCAGAAAAGGTAGAATGGACTGAACCATGACCATTTAAAACTTGGTAAGTCGAACTGACAAGTTGCTGGGATCCAAAAATTGGTTTCCAGTCTCCTGTTTTCTATGGCACTAAACTTGAGTAAGTTCTGGATTCTATCTGGTCTGGTGGGACCTCTTGGATGACTCTTTTTTCTAGCAGCTTTTGTATTTGAATTGCTGCTGCTTCCCTCTGACTACATGAAACATTGGGGATTTTCCTTGAGATTGGAGGCGGAAGGGAAAAAGAGTACTATATAGCCACCGGATATAATCTTCTGTACCCCAGTATCTTTTATGTCTAGCCGGACTCTCTATTGAAGGGATAATCAACCCACATTGACTCCAGAGGTTGACAATTGGGCCACCTTTCAGGAGTGCTGGTAGGGTCTGTCAAACAAAGACTCTCTAGACCCCTGGTTTTGCGGGCCTCCTCGGCTGCAGGGGTGGAATTGACTATTAAGAGTTCCTCCCTCTATCCCTGGGGGAACTTCCTCCAGATGTAATGGAAAGGATCTTGGGATTTCCTGAACCACATCTTCCAACCACCTTGATGATTTCATGCAAATGATCTCTGAGGAGTAAAAAAGTACACCCACTGCAGACAGGGTCTTTCCATCCTTCTCATACCTGGATAAAGTTTCTTTCATGGTGGGGCCGAACAAAGAAGTGCAGTCAAAGGGAGCATTGACGAATGAAGACTTGAAGGGCTCCGCAAAATCAAGTAAGTGCACCCAGGCATGTCTTCTGATAGAAATGCCTGAACCCACTGCCCTTGAGGTGCCTTTGACTGCATGTGAAATTAGCTTTATGGATGATTTCAAAATAGACTGTAGGGTAGCCAACTGAAAAGTCACAGTGACTGGACCTCTGCAGAAATGGATCATGAAAGGGTATGTGAAATTCCTTGATCAAATCCCTCTGTAACCTAGTAAAATGTGCCAAATAATTCAGTAACCTTAGGGCGAAGGTCACTGAAGCACAGACATGGTTCCCAAACCTATCCATTGCCCCAGATTCCCTGCTAGGGGGATGAACAGTGGAACTCTGCTTGGCAAGTTCCTTTCTGGTGGCTGTCACCATGACCTTGGCATCAACGGGCACTCCTTTAGCCCAAAACTCCTTCCCCGAAGGTGGTGCCAGAATCCTGTCCGGTCTTATGGGTTCAACTGTATTAGGTTCCCTCCACGCCCACCATGAGACCAAATCAATGAGCTCATCAGTGGATAGAGTAACCCAGAAGGTAAACAAGCCAGTACCAAAAGCCTCCAGGAATACAGACTCTTCAAATGAAGGGTTGCTGGGAGTCCAGCCACCTCTCTGTTTTAGGATCTCAAGGATGTCTCCAAATGAGACATCTTCTGGAGGTGGTCATGGGGACCCTTCACCTTCATCTAAGTCCATATCCTCAGTGACTGACTCTTGAGAAGAGTCCAAGTGCTAACTCTTGCACTTCTTCCTAGGGACCGCCTCAGTGGGGTGTTCTTGGGAGGTAATGGAAGAAAATGTAATACCTTGCTGGGAAGCCTAGAGAACTAAGACTGGTTGTCTCGGTGATAAAAAAAATGATGAGGTTCTAAGTGCTGTTGGAGCAGGTAACACCCTCTTCACAACCTCAAAGGCCGATAACCCTTGAGAGACAGAAAAGACCCCAGTGCCAAGAAGACAAGCTTCTGGACCAATATGCTCCCCCCTGTCCAAAAGCAATCTCTCCAAGAAGGAAGCAGGAGCCGAGCTATCCAGTGCTGATGCTCCAAGTGGCTGAGATGGTTACAACTTTAGAGTCAAATCCAACACCTCAGACCTGAAAGGGAAGCTTCGGCTGACAGTCATCCAGATCTGAAGAAATCTGGACCATAGCACTCAAAGTAAGCTTTGGATCTAAACATAATGTTATCTTCAGATCCAAGCCAGATGGATACATAAAGGTCAGATGCAGAGAATCTGAAGCAAATTAAGGAATCAGAGGAGAAAGTTGAACTGGGGGTGTAGTTGATGGATGGGCCTCCTGACTCAAGGTGGTAGTAGTTGCCAAGACAACCATCTGAATCTGTGCCAAGATGAACTTCCTCATCATTCTTTCCATATCTTCTCCTGTCAAACTACTAGATGATTGAGTCGAGGCAAGTGAAGGAGACTTGGACTGATGACATTCCAAAAAAGAGTGAGGGCACCCTAGAAGGGACAGGATCAATAGATCATGAATATCTGGTCCTGGGGAGAACTGTAGGATTTGTTGCAGTCAGACATATATGAAAAGATATAGAAAATTTAGAAGATTTTTAAATGAGAAAAGTTCCACTTATCTGTGAAAGCTCGGGAGCCAGGCTGATCACGTGTATTCATAAAAAGCAGCAAACGGGATCTGAGGTAGCTTATGATTGGGTGCATTATGGGTAAGGAAGAAGTTGGAGAGCTTTTTGGTTGCTAAGAGCTTTAGTAATGGCTAGATTGGATCCGATCCCATCAGTTGAGGATAGAATGAAAATTGACATCAAATCAGTTGTTACACACCTCTGAAAATGCTGTTAGGGTTGTGTCTTACTCTATAGAAGTGTTTTACAGTTTTTTTCCATTTTGGAGCATAATCATGGCACTCCATGTACTACAAGATTACTGGAAAACAACCATGACAAGTAAATTACAGGGACAGAGTACAGATCTTCCCACCTTTTTCCCCTCACCCACTAAGGAAGGGTTGAGGATATTGCGCTCCCTGTGCACAGACAACTTATATTTTACCTGGACAAGACCAAGGGCATCAGAAAGACTAACCAGCTCTTTGTCTCCTTCCACCCCAGAGCCCTGGGAAAGGCAGTCTCCAAGCAAACCATTGCATGCAGGATCAGGAAGGCTATTTGTTTCTGCTACTCTCACCATGGAAAGGAACCCCAAAGGGGAATGAAAGCCCATTTCACTAGAGCTGTGAGCACCTCAAGGGCCTTCATGAAAGGCCTAGACACAACATCCATCCACCTGGGCCACTATCCACACCTTAACCAAGCATTACAAATTGGACCAAGTTTCCAGAGTTAGGACAGGATTCGCCAAGGCAATCCTGCAGATTCTTGTAGAACCCTCTTCTTCTAACACCACCCTCTCATCCTCTTAAGCTGTGGTATGCTCCCACACCTAGAATACTGCAACATAGGAATAGAAGGACATAGAATAGTTGTGTAAAATCTTACCATAACCATAGATGTCCTTCTCTACTACGTTGCAGTATTCCTTCCCACCCACCAGTCCCCCCAGGCCTTATCCCTTACCTGTACTACCTACATTACAGTAGGACTCCAAGTCACACACCTGTAAACAACTGGCATCCCTCCTGCTGGGCCTTATTCTCTGCCTGCTGGCCTTCAGGTTCTGAGGATTGTGCGTGCAGATGTCACATTTAAGGCCCCTGGTTTATGGCCCTATGTGTGATGTCCCACGCACACTACAACAGCCAAGCTGAAGCTTTTGTATAGGAGCCAATGTACGAGTCACCTGAGGGCAGGAAATCCCACACCTAGAATACTGCAACATAGGAATAGAAGGACATCATGGCATTCCACAGATCATAGGGTACACTACAGGTAAGAATCCAGGACTTGTAGAATAATGTTAAACAAATCTGTCTAGAAGATATTATACTAGTTATTTAGTACTACAGGAGTAACTGGTTTGTTTGTAGCAATTAATCTGGAGAACAGCTGAGTAAAAGACTGAAGAAAACTCAAAAATACTGCCACATACTTTGCAACAACAAATAGACAAGAAAATTGCTAGAAAGATAGAGAGTGTGAGCTGCTACAGATAAATGCAAAATAAACTGTAGATAAGTCAAGGGGTAGGGAATGAAAGTAAAATAGGGATAAAAATAATGCAGCAGAAGCAGAAAACACGAGGGAAACATTAAGGGGTACAGATGACCCAGTTTATGAGAACATATGAGAAATCAGTGCACAAAAAGTAAGTCAATTAGTAGGCATGGGTAAGAGAAATGACAAGAATTCTGACAAAAGTATTGAACAAAAATCTGGAGTGAGAGTGAGGGGGTCAGCCTAAACATAGCTCCACAGTAAAGGCTTATAGACTTAGAAGCTGTAGCTGCTCCAAAAAATGTACAAGTCCATACTTCTCAACTGTCTATATTTTCACAGAATGTCCAGATTTTTGCCTCATATTTTTCTTTTGGTTCTCATAAAATGTGTGCTTTTCTGGCAAATCATGGAGGATTGAAGTCACTACATAATGACATACATTTGACTTTCACACTTCATATCTCCTTTAGAAATGCATGCTAACACAAATCCTTTGACTCTAGAAACTTTCTAAGTTTATAAGAGCAATATTTAAAAATTGTCCCTATTTTTGGGTCATCCTCCTCCCCATTATTTTAGACTTTGTCCATATTTTTGTGTTAATAGGTTAACAGGTATGACAAGTGCCTTCAAATAGATATCAGTACAGTTACAGGATATGCTGTCCTTACAATCATACTTAGATATGTTACCAATACATGTAACTTCATACAAATTGCAGAAGGCATCATTACTGGGCACACTGCGGGTGCTGCAAAGAGCACTTCTGGGTGACATCAAAGATTGAAACAATACTAATTTCATAAACTTTAATTGTACTTTGACTTAGGAATGGGGTCCATTCCCATCATGGTATTAGAAACACAAAAGACTACGAGAAATTAAAAGGATAAAAAATGGGGATTAACCCTCAGATCACTAGATGATTAGCAAAATGGCTCACCGACATAACACATACTGTCAAAGTTGGTGATTTAATCTCTACCAGTAGAGCCATCACCAGTGGAGTACCACAAGGATCTGTGCCGGGCCCCTTACTGTTAAGAATCTATTTCTCTGAAGACTAGGCTAAACCATATGGCCTTTAGCTTACCAAGTTTGTTGATGACTGCAAATTGGGTGTAATCAAGGAGTCCACCCACGATGTAAACATATTACAGGATGGGCTAACACAGACAAATGATTGGTGCTAAAGCCACACATTCTGAAAATAAATGCAAAAAAGTGCCATTATTTTTTCTTTTTGCAAAGTGGAATTCCCTGCCAATAACAGCATTGACAACACCTCCCCCCAAGCTCAAACCAAGTGGTGCAAGACTTGGGAACACAGACAGATAGCAATCTGAGTTCAACCACCAAATTTCCACATTTGTAAGGAAAGCCTTCTATGTCTTTCACCTCATAAGTCAGGCCATCGTATCCAGGTCTGAGGATGTTATAACATCACTGTACTTGACTCTCATCACAACATAAGAGTACAATGCTCCCTTCTGCATGTACCTCACCAGACACCTGCAGCAGCTGGAGAGACCACAGGGGTTTCTCAACAAGAAAATACAGGACCTACAAACCATCCCATGACATACATGGATAGACTGAAAGCCCTGTCACTGTACTCTGTACTGTATAGGATGAGATGACTTGTGCATGGCCTACAGGCCAGTCTCTGACCCTGCCCTGATGGAAATGCTGCACATCTGCAAATCTAATGTCACAAGAGTCACTCGCTCTAGGGAACTTAACCTAGTCTGTGACATTAACAGAACATGTTTGAGAGACAGCTGTAGCTGATAACAGCACAGTCTGGTGAGAGAAAGATGGCAACAGAGTCCAACATGCTGGTGTAAAATGCTCTCTCTAATGTCAAGCAGTGCACAGACAGACAGACACACACACACACACACACACACACACACACACACACACACACACACACACACACACACACACCAGTTGACTGCAGAGAGATTAGAACCCCTACCCAAGTACGTTGACTAGAGAACTCAGTACTTTACGCCAGCGCCATGGCACAAGTCAGAGTTTTACAAAGCTGCAGGACAATTTATAGTGGATGACATCATTATCATCATTGGATGCTGGGAGGCCTGCATGAAATAGATAGTTAGCCATGTCTACTTGTCAAAATATTGGTTCTACATGTGATTGCAGTAATACTCAATTATGCTCTTTTGACTATACAGACACACACAGCAGTTGACTGCAATGAGAACAATGTGCAGGTATACTTTAACAGGCAACTTTACAAAGTATATGGAAACAGCTGTCCATATTACTACATTTATATGAACATTTGAATATGTATTGTCACTATAAATATGTGCATGGTATATAAGAAAGCATTTGTTACTTACTTCCTGTAATGTAGCTGATATATTTGGGAAAAAGTGCTGAGACACCAAGTTTGCAGTGCTAGGGGGAGGTAACAGATGGCTTCAGTGGAAATGTGTTCTTTTCTTAAAAAGTGCCTTCCTTCTGTTTGTGTTTTTACATATATTTTCATGATGGAGAATAAATGGACAGTACACCAAAATAATACATGCTTAATAATAATACTCTCTATAGCGCACAGCCAAGCAGCTGGTTTGCACAGATGATGGCAAAGTGTTTGCACATGCGAGATAAACATTTCTACTGCTTTTTCTGTCTGTGCATTAAGTGGCAAGAAAACATGAGCCTCATTGCTACAGTTATGAGAGTTCTCAGTACTGAGTGTATGCAACATACCTACTGCTTAGCTGAGTATGTGGCAGATGGTGTAAATGCACTGGCCCATTTATTTTGGAAGCCAAATGATACAGGGTTCAAATCATGGTATATGTAATTTAAATGAGTAAATTGACAATGCAATGAGCTAATTCTATATTCTACATTCACTGTGTTACCTTAGTGCAGCTTGTTAAAGCTGCATTGGGCAGAGGTAACCACAGCAATGAAGAGTCGTTCACTGTTGCTTGGCATTGGTGCATGATGCCAAACTCTGCACAAACATAGAGGTCAAACAGTGAATGGTTCCATTGCTTTTTTTCCCTTTTTTTTACTTGTGTCTTGTTTGTGATTTTATTTTTTGACCAGATTAAAGGGGACAAAGGGAAAGCAATATAGGAATGTGTAGGAGGGAGGTAGGAAAGAACGATATCTATCTACTTCAACAGTGTAAAATGAAAATACATACAGAATATTAGTCGAATTTGGACCATCACCTTAACAAAGAAGGGTAACAACAATGCAATCACATTGTATAGTCAAATGGACCAAATAAAGTCTGTCAAGAAGACACTTGTGCGAAGTGGACAGCTATGTATAGGATTTTTTTTTTGTGGGACAGGTGCTCATTTTTTTTAATTCAGTAAGACAGGAATTTTGGGTAAAGGATGTAGGTATTTCTGGATCAGGTAAATAGGGTAGGTGAGGAAGCAGATGCAACCAAACAGGACAAACAAGACAAGACACAGGGATGGTGAGGAACACAAAAGTTTGGGAGACACCGTGACTGGGATTAGGGAGGGAACAACAGAAGCCCATGGCCATCAGACATGGGGACAGTGGGAATCTAGTCCTCGACTGCAGGACTTTCAGCACCGTCCCCTTACTCCACTGGCTGCTGGAGTGCTTGATGTCTCCTCCTATAGACCACGAGGGAGAGCAGCCACTCCATCCAATGTAGGTGTGCACCAGTGGTGCTCTGCATGACCCTACGCACCAACCCTGGCATCTCCTGGCTAGTGATAAAATCCCCACCTCTGCCAGTACTCCAGGAGGGTACCACAACACCAGCTGCCAGGGTAGTTCTATCTGACAGTGCAGGTAGTGCAGGGGTAGCAGAGGCAATGTTGCCAAGCTGGGTCCCAGTTGTGCTGGGTATCAGTGTCAGAGACGGTGAAGTGGGGGCAGGCTGAGCCACTGGCGTTGGCCTACCTCCCTGTGCTGTACAGCATTTTTGGATTAGGGTGACAGAAAAAAAAAGAAATAAAATTAGTACCATCACATGTCACATCCAGTGTATTATCACAGCACTAACAATTATCTGACATTTTACATTTAAGTATACTTTTCAACAGCTATGAACTATAATTACGGACTGCTCAAAGTAATCCTTGCAATGTGCAGATATTGCACATATGCTTGGTCCAGTTATTCAGATTAGGTTAATAGAAGGGCATTTATGCCACTTGTGTGGAAATTACTTTATGTAATATTTTTAATGGATTATACTATTTTATACTTGTTACTTGTGGTATTTGAACCTACAACATCTGACTACAGTTTTACACTTGACTCCTACAGTTGGTTTGTGCAACAGACTTAAGCATGCATGCTTGCTTCTACAGTTAAGATATGCATGCTTACTTTGCTACAACTGTATATAAAAGAAATATGTTAATTTAAAAGCTACAATAATACTTCTGTTGTACTGCATACATACCTCTTGCTTCCCTTGGTCTCTCTCGATGCTCAGCATTGTCTGCTCTATTCGCAGTTACCTCTGCTTTAGCTGTAGAATGAACAGAAGAGCATTATGCATACCAATCTTACCTATCTTTAGCTGTCTATCCATTATAAATTCTATATTAGTATACTTGCACAACTGTGGGATGTTACTAGTTCTGAACTCATCCATCCACTGGTTGAGTGTATCCCTCTTACGCCTTTTTAGGTCATTAAAGTGATGCCTACACTGTTCTCCAGTGCGTGGAATGTCAGCTGCACTGGACACAGCCTTGGCCAGACTATTCCAAGCCTCAGACCTTGCACAGGGAGCCAGTATAGTCCTCCTGCAAAAGCCTTCAGCTGTGGTACTTTACAAGGAGTCCAGTAAAGATTCTGGAATCCTCAACACCTCACCTCTGTACCCTAAACTGGGCACGTTTCCTTCTACTATCAGACATGTCTAACCACAGAAAACAGCAAGAGCTAACAATGATTTCCCACCAATTCCTGTTATCACATTTACTGGTAGTGCGCAAACCTGAACAATGATGCCAACCACATTTGTAAGACGTTAAGCAGAGAGCAACAGTGCCAAACAGAGAGGAAAACATTTTTTTAATGGGAAGGTTAATGTGGTAGCTGACATACGCTTGAGAGTTGTTTGCTGTTGAAATTCTTAGGTGATTTCACACTGTAGACATGCACTGAGGGCATACATTTCATGACCAGACACACTTTCGATTTGGCTTTATATACTGATAAAATTGATTTTTACAATGTGAGTATGACAACCCCTCTTTACCCTGAGCCAGTAATCAAGGAGCCGCAATCCTCACCACTGACACTGGTGAGAAAGAGTCACTTAAAACAGGAATGGATTTACACAGTATTTCAAATGCAGCTCTCTGCATCAAGCACAATTTCCCTCAGGAGCACACAGGGAACATGCTCCACTGGGACTGGACTCTGTCTCTCCAGATCCCAAACAAGACCACAAAGGAGGACTGTGTCCCAGTTGCAAGTATCTGACACACACACTTAAATATCTGATTTTTCACACACACACACACACACACACACACACACACACACACACACACACACACACACACACACACACACAAATCTGGGAAAGGCCATCACAGATTCAACAGCGGTGTCCCCTCTCTCCAGACTACAAGGTAGATCGCTGTCACCAGCCATATACTGTTCTCTTAAGGTTCTTACAAAAGGTAACCAATTATACTGTGTCAAATTAATACTGATATAAATGGTAGAGTGTGACCGAAGCAGTAAGGCTTACAGGACTGGCCAAGGTGTCACTAAAATAAGCACAGGTACTCTCAAGTTGTTAAAAGTATTCACTAAGAGACCATCCATGATGAAAAGGTATAAAAATATTTAACAATGGATAATAAAATGGAAAACAGGAGAAATCTTAATATTTACTTACAACAAACATCAGCGTTTTCAGTCACAGAAAATATACAAAATAACCCAGTTGGACAGAATTTCACAGATGGAGAAAAAGAAAATAATACTAAACTAATCTCACTGTATTATTCCTAACTGAACTAAACAGAAACTGTCCCTGGTTAACTCACTTAATATCACAAGACAAGATGTACTGCTGAGATGCTTACTTCCACAAGGCAAGATGAGATACTACACACTGGCTGAGTTGTACAACTAACAACTCAAGTGTGATAAATGACATAGATCTCTCATGTCAGATTCCAAAGAAAAAACAAAAACAAACCACAAACTGCTGGTGCCATGGTTCCATCCTTCAGCTGGTTATAGAATGACATCACATCTAGTCACCTGACTCTGGCACAATACACATTCAGAATTCTGTCAAGATTCTGTTGCAGCATTTTAACATAAGCAACTTTCACAGACACATTTTGAATATAAGCATCTGTACAAATCAATGTGACAGTCAAATGACATAAGATTATTTACAAAACTTCAACCAGCCATGTTGGAATGTGCCACACATGCACCGTCTTACTTCTCCTGATACAGCTGGGCAATACCTCACAACCTCACATCAGGGTTCAAACCTATGCATACCAGACAAAACATTTTCTTCCACAGCAGTGATTTTCCATCTTTGCCATAGAAGTGCTTCCCAGACATGGTCATGAATTACTTATAAATACATATGACAGATTGAGGGGTTAACCATGTATGTGTGTGACCTGGCAAGGTACGTGTTTATACATTTGTGTGTGTATGTGTCTTATTGAAGTCTGAAGGCCATCCAAGGCCAGATAGCACAATTATACTTACAGAAACATAACAGACAGTATACCCTCAGTCATACATACACTTCATATGAGCTCCACTGCTATACATAGTTACTATTATTTATAATTATGTTTAAATGTTTTAAGTGATATTTAATATAAAGTAAAACAGAACAACAGTAAAAATGCCTGGAACCTGCTGTATTAGAACCCAGGACCATCTGTATTGCAGCCCTACACTTACACCTGCTACCACAGGAATAGTTAAATATCACTTGGACATTTCCCTAGTCATTGTTAACTTCTGTGTGTTAACTGCAGCACAATGCCATTTAGTGTTTGCACAGTGCACAACACACTTGATACAATGTATCCATTTTGAAATTGCCTACTGTCCATTTCCTCTCTGCAGGTGATGAGGAAAATTGCTAACCACTGCGCAAAGTCACTAAGTGGTGGTGCATGATGGAAAGTAAAAAATGCAACACTGTATCCTTTATGGAATTAAGAATGTCTGTATTCTGTCTGCAGGAGTTTTGTCTGCTTCATGTGTGGGAATTTACTACAAATTTTTGTGAGGGTAAGCATCTCACAAACGAGACAAGCACATCTACACTTGTTTTAGCCTTGTGTGTAGTGTTTATTAGGTTTCATCATTAAAAGTCAAAGGTGGGAACTGAATCCTGATCTACAGATACTATATGCTGTGTGGGTCAACCTGTTTCACAGATGTGCTACACACACAAGTGATTAAGAGAGGGAGTCGATGTACTGGTTATCACAGAAGTAGATTACATGACATTTATTGTCTTTAGCAGTTTCCCCCGTTTGTGCTAAGCCGTGCACTATGCAAATGCTGCCATTAGATAAAAAATAATCTGTAAAATAAACAGCACTACAAACTATTTGTTAGCACACATGAACGATTTTTACATAAGTCTGGATTTGAACTGTCACACCAATGAACCTTCAAGACACAGTAAGGTTGTCTTATCCCTCTGCCACAAAAACAGCTTTGCAGTAGAGAATGAAAATCACTGTGCATACAAGCAAGTCCAAAATCATCCACAGTCTCTCAATTCATTCTTCTGTTATCTGAGTAGTAATCTGAGACATGCAGTCTGTAAGGCATTTGTATCATTGTCCTTGAAATGTGTGAGAATATGAAATGGCAATAATATACAGTTTTCAACAAATGCAAGGGAGGTTAGAGGTTACTGAACAGAAACTGTGAAATATGTGCTGCTTAACTACACTTAAAGCATTGTTACTATTACTTCTACACTTTGTCTAACCTGGCTGACACCCCCACTGGAGGTTAGGGAGTCTGAATTGCTGTTGTGTTTTCCTTCTCCCTACCTTTCACAATTGCAATCCATTGGCAACAAATTATGAGGGAGTGCTTGCACTGTTTACATCTGCTACACACAGGCAAGAATTTGGGATTCAGCAGTCCTAACAAGTTCATACCTCATTTGTATCTTCACTGTGTTCACAGCCTTGAACCAACATTATAAAAAGGTAACCATGTAGCTAGGGAACCTGAAAGAGAGGAGATTTGTTTATGTGGATAACACAGAAGAGGACTGCTATTACTATGGATTTATCTGCACAAAAGACTACTGATCTTGATAAGGTATGATGGCATTTTTTCAGTTATACACTGGATATGCTCAGATATCACTTAGAAAAAGTTATTTTATCTGTATGCACTAGATGGCACAGGCATTTTGGTCAGGGCATGTTACTTTCTCAGATGCACAGCCTTATTAACTTTCATCACAAGTGTTAATGTTACAACTGTTATCTTTACACTCTTCTATTGTTATTTCAGTGAGATGTAAATGTCCTATATTGCCAACAACACAGGAGTGCTAGCCTTCTTGGATGGCCTACAGACACCTCTAGGGGAGCGCTGTCCACAGGTACAGGTGACTGTCAACTGCATCAAAATGAATGTTCTGTGGTAAATATGTACACATGTTTTGGGTACAGTTTCTTGGATAGCACATACAACAACTCACTGAAAGTTTTAATTCAGTCATGTGCCTGTTGTTTTGGGGGTGGGAGAAACCAAATTCCATGCCTGTGTTAGTACACAGGTTTGCTTTTCTATCGTTACCCCTCTTGTTTTGGTCCAGCCTTGCTTTTTGTGTGACTGATATGTTACAACCACATAAATCATTTTTTTCTGCTTTTGAGAGGTGGTGGGGATATGTCTGGAAGAATGCACATTTGGCAGCAGACAGTGGACGATGTCCATGCTATTGGGGCTGATTTCATTAGTCCAGAGGAGAGTAGCTGCAGTGACCCCATGGACAGATTGGTAATGGGGTAGGAGGGCCTACTACACAGCTACCACTGACACCAAATGAAGAGTTCCTGTCCACTGGCAGGGATCCAGAGAGCTCAGTGGAAAGTGCAGAACAGCATGTGATTGATGTTGGTGCTGCTGTTTCAGGGAGGGCAAGTATGTCATAGGACGAGCTTCCAGGTAGGCTTACCTATGCCAATTGTGGAATATTTCTTGTATAGTAAAATACTGACAGCAATACTTAAGTCTGTTTACCAAGTTTTGTCTTTTGTGGGGGGGGGGTTGTTATAAAGATTGATATAATTAACAACACATTCTGGTTCATTATACATGGGCTCATCCAAGTTTCTGTTAAATGTATTGTTAATGGACATATAAAGGGCTAAAACCTTTTCACCACATGTTACTATTAATTGTGATAATGGTGTCCTTACCTTTTGCTTAACTTCCTCCCTAGGAACTGTGGGGTCATCTGCACATGGTAAGGCGAAATATTTATTTTAGCCATATGTGTTATGTGGGTGTCAGTGCATTGCTGTACTGTCTGTAATACTGGGCACCACTGTTAGTTTGTTAGCATATATTGAACTGTAGTACTGTAGCTATTAATTTCTTTCCTACGTTTGTTGCCTATTACCACAGGTGATCCTGACAGTGGCAGTGTATGACTCTTACCACCTGATGTCAGAATATAGAAAGACTCTGTTGAGAATGGTGGCCAAACAGTGGCACAGGGGGGAGGGTGCAGAGGTTGAATCTCACACTGAGGTTGACATTCAGCCATCCCCTGCAATTCCATCAGACACAGCCAGTAGGCCTATGCTAACCCATTCCAATGAGCCCTCAGATATTGGACAGGTAGAGGGTGAGACACTTGAACAGGGTAGTGTGGTTACCATGGCTTCAGTGTCTTTCGACTCTGGCTATAGCCAAAGTGTGACGAGGTGCTTGGAGGAGACCTAATGTCCATCATCCAACTGAGCTGTGTGCGTCTTTCTGTGCCACTCAACATATGTTTAAGGCCATTATAGATGTGCAGACATATTCTAATAGTGCCTCCAAAGAAATGATTAGGGTTGCAGATGTGGCAAAAGCTGACATGTGTCCCTGCCTCCACTATATTGCTGATTCAGTGGACTGGATGAATGACACACTGGAATGGGTGGTGTCTGTGATGGAACATCTGCTGGGAGGGGGACAGCATCCACTTGGGCATAGGTCAGCCACATCATCTGATGTTAGCCAACGTGACGGTGCAAGATCATGCTCCCATAGTGGCACTACTTCCACTGTTCCATCAATGGCTGAAGTGTCCACATCCAGATGAGGCAGCCCATGGCATTATGTTCCTGGGCATACTCGTGAGGAGAGCTTGTCCAGAAGATACCAGTCATGTTCAGGTAGCAGCAGTCCATCTGACAATGGACATGGACATGCCAGTGCAACTCCTGGCAGAGCCAGTTCTCATGGTCAGGTACGACAATGATGAACTGCCACCTCTACCATACACAGCTGACACCTGTCCAACATACCAAGATGAAGAGGTAGCACAGAGCTTGGATGTGTTCTTGCAAACACTCACACACCAATTTCATCTGAAGTGCCCATACAGACAAACACAACAGTTATATGGTTCACTCGTGAGACTTAAAACTCATTCTGTCTCAATGGCCATTTGATACTTTAGCCAAATGTCTGCCTGTTTCTCTTTCTTACTCACATACACTGACTTACCTTTTGTGTCAGCCTAGACTTCCTGCACCTGCCCAACACCCTGTGCAAGTGATAACTGTTCCAAATCCTTGTTTTCTATCTTTTGGATTCAGGAATACATAAGCTTTGTGGCTGACGCCCAGGGTGCATAACTAAATTAGTGCTTAGAATATCTGTGTTTGTGATGCTATCTGTACTGTTTTCTTACAGGGTTTTGTAATGTGTACATATCTCCTACATTCTTACAGCAAAAAGGTGGACCAAGCCATCAAAAAGTGGGACAAAGGCTGAAAAATAGGGAGACTTTTTAAGTACTTTGGTCTTACAAAGTTAGTTGATAGAATGAAACAGTTTTTGCATCAGTATTTTTAAGATTTTTCTGACGGATATGAAGTCTGAAACTGAAATGTGTGTGATTAATTTCTGACTTCTCTTTAACGATTTGCCAGTACAAAAGTATGAGGCCAGAATGAGAACATTCGGTGACCATCACTAACTTTGAGAGGTATGAATGTGTGAATCTTTGATGCCTGAGGCATACTACTTAATACAGGCCACAGATATTCACATAAGTCACTGCTGTCACATCTTGAAGTCATTGCTGTAAAAATCAGCTACCCTTTACTTACATTACCAGGTAGCCATACTGAAGGCTATGCCATTCATTTGTATTTTTTGCTCTATTCCAGGTTCAACACTTACCTTGTAAATCCGGCAGTTGCTACAGTTTTAGTTCAAGGCTGCCTGCATGATGTTAGGAGAACACAGCCATTACATGGGTATGTCAAGGTTGAGAGTGTTGCCTGGCATCAATGCAACTATACATATGTGCATAGGATGAATGTTTTAGCCCCTTAGGTGGTGAGTGAGTGTGCTATTTTTGCCTCTTAGCCAATGCGAGGGTATATTGAGCATCCAAACGTCTGCCTATACCCACAGCATCTGCTGATTCTCTGTCTCACTCCTCACCTGCATGTGGCTGTGGTGACCTTGCCATTGGTGGTGGGATGTGTACCCCTTCCCCTTGTTGATCCTGCTGAAGCTGTTTTCACAGGATGATGTTGTAAAGCATGGCACAGATGGTCAATGTTTCAGTACATGTATGTGACTTGTAATGCAGGGCTCCCCCAAATGTATCTAGGCACCAGAACCATGACTTCAGCAGCCCAAATACATGCTCTGTGATATTTCTGGTTTGACTGAGTGACTCATTATAGCGTTCTTCAGTGGGTGTGTATGCATTTCTGATGGGCGTTATCAGCCACAGTTCCAGTGCGTAACCTGCATCTCCCAGTAAATGATCCTGTGGGATATCACCCCTAGTAAACATCTGAGACAGTTTGGAGTTTTGCCAGATATACAAGTCATGGTAACTGCCTGGGTTGCCAGCACACACATTCAAGATGATTCCCTTAGCGTTACACACAACTTGGCAGTTAATGCAGTGGAAGTTCTATTTATGTAGACCACTCCCTGTTCCTCAGCTGGTGCTTTGATTTCTATATGTGTACAATCTGTGGCACCCAGAACTTCAAGGTAGTGTCTCGGAAAGGTTTCTATAGCTAAAATTCTAAGTGTTACACACATCTTTGTCTCCACCGGTATTTGTTCCCCTAGGTTTGTGCCCTTGGTCTGAGATGAGGACATATGTTTGTGTTTCTGGCAGCCATTTTCTGCTGATTGTCTTCATTATTGAGAGTAACAAGGCCTCCTGACCTTCTGTAGTACGAGTGATTGGGTAATAGCAGGGGCTGAGGAGTAATCTGATCTTCCCAACTCTTCTATTCTTACTGCTATATAAACCCTGTGTCTTATAAAGGCTCTGCTTGTATTGTCAGGCTCTGGATTGCATTGCATAAGTGGAAATTCCTTAAGATTCCAAGAGCAGGCTAAGTTATTTCTTACACTTATTTTACTGAATTGCACTTCTGAAACACTTTTAATTGTGCTATACAGTTGATCTACTATATGTTTGCACTGTTATAAAGCTTTTTTTTGTTTCACTGCATTTATGTACTGTTTTAAAGTGTTTTAACATTACTTAACTGTAAACTGCGGTTTCATACTGAGAGTTGTATTTTCTGTTTGTGATTGCTCTGTCCGAACCTTTATGTGCATTCTTGTCTGTTAAAAGCATTCTCTAGTCTGCTCCTTGATCTGTTTAAAACTTTAATTTAGTGGCTACAGCTAGGAACTGTATTTCCCACCAACCCTTCCTATTGTTGTGTGTTATACTTGGTGGCTTTGCAGTTGCCTGCCCATACTGTATATTTGATCTGTGACACTCCTCCCAGTCTAGTGTCATTAGTTCACTCAATCTAATAGAGAACATTTGTGAAGGCCAACCCACTCAGATTCCTAATGTTGAATTAACTTCTGTTCCAGCTTTCTCCATTTCCACTTTACTGGAAAAAAAAATTCTAAGCTTGCTTCCCCCCTTTCCTATGGCAGGTCAAATACGGATTTGCTGTGTCCAGGACTGTTTGTGAGCTCCTAAGCTCCCCCCCCCCCCACTTAACTGGGGTTGAACTATTCCTGGAGCCATAAAGTCTGTTTTTCAAAATTTCCCTTGCAACTAGCCAGCTTTTTAGTTTTAGCACTCATCTGTTTCTTTGAACTCAGCACTTGTCCAGAACTCATTGTAAGCACTAAATAAGTTACAAATTACTACAGCAGTAAGCACTCAACTTTCCTCACTTGTCTAGAGGAAAACAGTTTTTAGTACTTAATAAATAAGCACCTATTCAGGCATGTCCAAAGGTCAGCTCCCGGTGTTTTCCCCTGTCTACCTGATGAATCTGGGCATCTTGAGGCAATGCAGCAATTGCCTCATGTACACAGACAACCCTCTCCTCCTACCACCCAACACTACGACCTGTGAGAGATGCACTTATATAGCCAAACTGGAAGCAAAGCTCTCTTTACCAAAGACAGGCCTAGACAGTCAAGAGGAGAAGGTAAACACTTGCACCGCACCACACTCATCACATAGTCCCTCAAAACCTACACCACCAAAACACACACACAGAACCACAAAACACACACCTACATTCGCGGAGGCTCTCTGTACTAATCTGTCCAAACAGAGACCTCCAAAGCAGAAATGCAAGCAACCTCCACCCCCCCAACACAACCCAAATGACACATAGTCCACATACTCAGTGTGCCACTCAGCTACAGCCCATAAGGCATAACGTACCCAACACTCTAGTCATAGGTGACTCTATAGTCAGGCACGCTGATGTTCCACTCACCAGGCTAAACAAGGAAAAAGTTACTGTCAGCTGCCTGTCAGGTGCCAGGATCCGCCACATAACGCATGCACTCAGGTCACTCCACAACAAGTACAAATATGACTCTGTCATTGTCCATGTTGGTGTGAATGATCTGAGACATACCTCCCTGAACTACATGAAAAGAGACATGGAGGAGCTCTCTGATCTTGTAGCCCAGGCCGGTATGACCCTAGCCCTGAGTAGCATCCTGCCATCACCCAGAATGACACCACAGTACAAGGACAAAATGATTGACTTTTACAATTGGCTAAGCTTCTGGTGTCATTCTAAGGGAATCCAGTACCTGTCTGCCTGGGATGACATGATCGACAGACCACGCTGCTTTGCCAGAGATGGCCTGCACCTGTCGCCCTTGGGATTCTGGATACTGGCAAAGGCTCTTGCCACCCCTTTCGTGCCTTTTTTAGGCAAGGTTCAAATGACAAATTCACCACCGTAACAGGTACAAGCAAGCAAAATCTGAGGGTAATGCTACTCAATGCTAGAAGTCTAAATCTCAAAATGCACTCACTCGAGGCATTCCTTAAAATGGAGAACATTGACATCTGTGCAGTGACAGAGACCTGGTTCAAAGCTCCAGAGAGCACCCCATGCATTATCAGGCTATAATTCATACCACACCTTTCGGCCACCAAACCTGGACCGAAACACTAAAGGTGGAGGCGTGTCCATATTCATTAAGGATATCCACACCTCCAAGCTAGTTGCTCAGCATAATGCATCCGAGATTATCCAAGTTCAACTAACTCTGGGCAAAACCGCAATCCAGACTGTAGCTTGCTACAGACCCCCCGACATGCCCCAGGATTCACACTCCTCTTTTCTTGATACACTGGAAAATATTAAGGTATAACCCAACACTCTAATAATGGGTGATTTTAACTACCCTACCATTAACTGGGAAAACTACTCATGTACCAACTCTTTTGCTCAACGTTTTCTGGAAATCATCAATTCCAATGCTTTGGATCAACTTATCCACACCCCCACCAGAGGCAGCAATACCTTAGACCTGGTCATCACCAACATGGGTGACCGGTGTTCCACACCAGAGGTCAGGTCCTCGTTGGTCAGATCCGACCACAAGCTAATCACCCTAGACATCCACATCCCGCTCCCAACCCCATTAGGAAAACAACCGTAAAAAATTTCTCCAAAGCCAACTTCACGCTTCTTAAGACAGAAGTGGCAAACTTCATGACACTCATGCAGATGGACAGTAGAGCTACAACTGCTGAATCCTACACAAATGCACTTTATAAGCACTTACACGAGTGCATGGATTGTGCTATCCCTAACAGAACCAAGATGCTATCCTCCAAAAAAAGGAAGCCAATCTGGTGGTCTTCTGCCATAAACAAACTCTACAACAGAAGAAAGAAACTCTTGCAAAAAAGAGTAAAATCCCATGATTGGAGGAACTCCCTGGTCAGCCTCAGTAAGAAGCTGAGATCCCTCATAAAATCCTCCAAAGCTAGTTATGAAAACAAAATTGCCACAGATTCTAAAGACAACCACAAAGCATTCTATAGCTATGTTAAAAATCTCAATGGCAACACTCAGATCTGCTCTGAGTTACAGCACAATGACACTAAATATACAGAACCAACTGATATTGCTAACATCCTGGCAGATAGGTTCAGTGCTGACTTTACCCCCCTCTCACCCCCTGACTTTACCCCCCTCTCACCCCCTGAAGGGCCCATCGTTATACCGGAAGAATGCAACGTTCCTGTAATCACAGCTGCACAGATAAAAACTTCACTCTCCAAAGCCAAGAACACAGCATCCATGGGACCAGACAACATCCCAGGCTGCCTTCTACATGAACTACAGAATGAACTGGCACCCCACCTAAGTACCATGTTCAATCACAGCCTCACCTCAGGCTTTGTGCCCATTGAATGGCGCACCGCGACAGTTATCCCACTCCACAAAGGGGGGGGGGGCCACAACAGACCCAGGGAACTACCGCCCCATTAGCCTGATGAGCCTCGTCTGCAAGGCCATGGAACGTATCATCATGGAACTCATAAACAAAGACATTGGAGATCTCCAAACCCTGGACCCCACACAGTTTGGGTTTGTAAAAGGCAGATCATGTCTCCTAAACCTGATAGACTTCTTTGAAGTAGTCACCAAGGCCATGGATGAGGGTAAGGTGGTTCACACAGCCTATCTAGATCTCGCCAACGTATTTGACACCATCCCCCACTCTGGAATTATAGATAAACTCACTAAACTACATATAAATCCCTATGTCACAAGATGGGTTGCCAACTGGCTTACTGAAAGAACCCACACTGTGAAAGTAGCAGACTCCAAATCAGACTTCAGACCAGTGACAAGTGGAGTACCACAGGATTCAGTCCTGGGTCCTCTCCTGTTTGGTATCTACTTCTCTGAAGTACAGGCTAACACAGAAGGTCTTTGGCTAACTAAATTCGCAGATGACTGCAAGCTAGGAGCCATAATTGAAACTCCTAACGATGTGGACATCCTACAAAAGGGCCTCACTGAGACAGATGCCTGGTGTCAAAGACATGGTCTCAAGCTCAATGCCAAAAAGTGCATTGTCATCCCCTTTGGTAAAAATTCTGTACCCATAAACTACCACATAGGCGGTAGTCTACTTAACACCGAAAGTGTGATAAGAGACCTTGGGGCACAGGTGGACAGTAGTCTCTCCTTTGATAATCACATCGACAAAGTGGTCAGGAAATCCTTCTACGTGGCATACCTCATCACAAAAGGTTTCTCATCCAGAAAAAAAGAGGTCATTGTTCCCCTCTACTCATCACTCATTAGACCCATTATAGAGTACAACGCCCCTTTTTTTATGTATCTCACAAGACATCTACAACAACTGGAAAGGCCGCAAAAATACCTCACAAAGAGGATTACTGGCCTCAAACAGATGCCTTACGCAGACAGTCTCAAAAAACTCCAGCTTTACTCTGTCACATATCGCCTACTCAGAGGTGATCTCTGCCTAACATACAAAGCTATTTCAAACCCAGAGCTGTTGGACATGCTCCACTTAAAGAAATCCCAATCCCTCAGAGCTACACGCTCTAGGGACCTAAACCTTGTCACCACAATAAACAGAACATGCTGGAGGGATAGATTCCTGTCCCAGAGACTTCCCATACTCTGAAACAGACTACCTATCTATGTCAAACAGAGCTCCTCATTAGCACTCTAAGAAAAATCTTGATGATTGGATGGGTAATAGGAAATTCACCCCGGGGATCACTTCTGTGGTTCTGCTTGACAGGGGCACAGGAAAATAATTTTCTTGGGTGGCAAAAGCCAGGGTACATTTTTGGCTAGGCTTGTATAGGCCCTAGGGCCAATAGCCTAGTACCTACCTATGAACCTATGAACACAGGTTGCAGAGTTCTTGTAGTGTGTCTCTACCAGCCCTGTAGAACTCTACAATTTCCACCTCATGCAGATTGTGATAAGTTAAATGGGGTCTAAGAACTCTTCTTCTTGGCTGTGGGCTATTAGCAGTAACTGGAGCACAGACTTCAGCCTGTTGCACATACACGTGAATTAAAGCAACAGCAGCCTCAAACATTCTTTCTGTGTAGACTCCTTTCTGTGTCTGTATTCCAGTAGGTTTTGGAATTTGCAGGGAAGACAGCACCAAGTCTACACGGTTGCTTTATAGCTTGTTGAATAGCTCCTCCATCTTGGATTGGTTGATTAGCATACAATTCAGCTGCTTATGCTGTAATTAGCAGGCCACAGTGTTTACCATGTTTGAGTGGCTCTACACATAATGTAAAGCCACTTACTGAATCCTAAACCGTGCGCTATCATGTGTGTGTCTCACAGTCTTAGCGGACCACATAGGGTTTATTGAATCTGCCCGTATGGGAATGTAAACTAAGAAGCTACTGAGTTTACAAACTCCATAAATATATTCTCAAACTGAGCACAATGAGCAGGACCACGCCCAAGTATTTAATCTAATTCCACAAGGCAACAATCAGTTGAGCTCACCATTAACTAAATTTGTATACTACAGGAATACAGCTTAAAATTTCATGAAAAAAATGAAAAAAAACAATAACAATTGCATGAAAGGTATTTTGTTTAAGAACATCTAGTATGCTGATAAAAGGAATTGTACTTCAACATAGAAAGAGCAAGAAAGCAATAAAAGTAGATGACAAATCAATTATTTTGAATGACTTCATGCTGAACTCCCTGGAGTAAATGAAATAAACTGTAAATCGAATGGTCATTTCAAACAAGACTATAAAATTACTAATTAATGCAAAAACAGTTACAGATAAGCCAGTCAGTTAAAAAGGCTTTACATTTCAGTACAAGATAAAAGATTGAAACCAGTTGTTGGATGCTACCAAAAACGGTCAGTACTTAAGGCAGAAAGCTGGTAGAGTTCGGAGATTCAGTCAAGTAGCAGCTGTAGAACTGCCATCCAGAGGCAGCCCACAAGTACTGTGAGACTGCTCAAGGTGAAAAGTAGATGGATATTTGTAGTATCACAACCAAATTATTTCAAATGTAAATTTTAAAATAAAAAATAGAGTCAATGGCTTGTGCTGGGGTTAAAGATTCAAAAAAGAAAGAAAAAAATAAAAGTGAAAACTGATCTAGGTTGTATATTTAGAATACATCTTACAAGATAACGTCCCAATTTACAAATATGAATACAAGTTACATTAAACAACTCCACAGAAACAGCTTAGATGATGAGCTGGTGAACAGCATAACAAAAGTCAGGTACATAACCTTTCAACCTGCAGACAATGAAAATAAAGGCCCTTGAAAAGTAGGTACACCCAAATTTGGAATAACAAATAGTACATAACTCTTTCTGCTTCTAGTAGAAATACGGGTTACTACTCAGAAACATTTTTAACAGTGCAACAAAAAGTATGGAAAAATATAAACACATTACCAGAGAGACAGGGTAAAATCCATAGATTTCAATGAACTGCAGTGAAAAATTATACTGCGCAAGTTAATTTATTTTGCTTCAGAAAAAGCGGAGATGTAAGATATGGGTTCTCTTTCTTTAACTTATTGTTGCCACTAGTATGTCTGACATGTAGTGTAGTTTTCTGTGTATTAGCTTTAAAAAATCACACATGAAGGGATTCAGAAAATTTTGCGAAGGAGCAAACCAAGCATAGAAATAGGGACATCCTGTGCAAGGGTACACCAGGAATGAAAATAGGAATGTTTCTCCACAAAAAGGGAGGATTCACAGTTCTGGTCTGAAGAAAGATCTTAGAAGGCAGACCTGCTTGTACTGCTGCAGAGAACTAACAATGCCTTTAAATGGATGTTATGGCAGCTACTGTGAATTCTGACCCTATACAGTAGGATCATGGCACACCAGCTTGTTAAAACACTCAAGTTGTTAATTAGTTCTTCCAACTACTTATCTCACTGCTCAAACAGCTGTAAAACTGATGTAGAAGTCCAGTGGCCAGTTCTGTGTCACAAAGGAATGAAGTCCTAACTGCCTACAAGATAACCTGGGCACTTCAGGGACCACTTAGGGAGGGGGGTGAGAGAAATTTGCCCATCCTGGGAAGAGGATGTTGGCTTTGTCTTCCAGGGGAAGACCCAGACTTGTGCTCCTCATTCAGTGAGACCTGAAAAAAGCAGCCTGCCAAGGTGTGACTCACTGTAGCTGAGCAAAGTGTGTGTACGCAAAGGTGTTCACCCACAACAGGCTTGACATTGCAGGTATTGCACCCTGCATGCTGACAAAAAGGGAAGGAGTGTAACCATTCAAAAACATCCCCTAACTCCACACTGATGGATTACTTCCATAATTCTTTGGCTCCCTTCCCAGCATCTTCTGATGAGGAAATGACAGAAGAATTAATATTCAGTTTTTGTCTTATACAAGTGGTACAGTGAATTATCTTCTGTTTAAACTGTGAGCTTTGGCCGGTTAAGACCTGCATATCATCAACTTGGACGCATAAGTGTAGCTAAGTAACTTTTATCTGCACTTTTTAAAGTAATTTGTTTGTGTTGCATTGAGCAATATCTACCTGGAAGTTGACTGTTTTTTCAGTAGTGCATGTGGTACTTTCAGTTAAGGCTCGTTAAAAACCTGCATAGCCAGTGATAGGTGGGGGAAGTTTCCTTCATTGTTATTCAGTTTCTGTCTTATACAAGTGGTACACTGAATTATCTTTCTGTTTAAACTGCGAGCTCTGGCCGGTTAAGAACTGCATGATATCAACTTGGATGCATAAGTGTAGCTAAGTAACTTTTATCTGCACTTTTTAAAGTAATTTGTTTGTGTTGCATTGAGCAATATCTACTTGGAAGTTGACTGTTTTTTCAGTAGTGCATGTGGTATTTTCAGTTAAGGCTCGTTAAAAACCTGCATAGCCAGTGATAGGTGGGGGAAGTTTCCTTCATTGTTATTCAGTTTCTGTCTTATACAAGTGGTACAGTGAATTATCTTCTGTTTAAACTATGAGCTTTGGCCGGTTAAGACCTGCATGATATCAACTTGGATGCATGTGTAGCTAAGTAACTTTTATCTGCACTTTTTAAAGTAATTTGTTTGTGTTGCATTGAGCAATATCTACTTGGAAGTTGACTGTTTTTTCAGTAGTGCATGTGGTATTTTCAGTTAAGGCTCGTTAAAAACCTGCATAGCCAGTGATAGGTGGGGGAAGTTTCCTTCATTGTTATTCAGTTTCTGTCTTATACAAGTGGTACAGTGAATTATCTTCTGTTTAAACTGCGAGCTCTGGCCGGTTAAGAACTGCATGATATCAACTTGGATGCATAAGTGTAGCTAAGTAACTTTTATCTGCACTTTTTAAAGTAATTTGTTTGTGTTGCATTGAGCAATATCTACTTGGAAGTTGACTGTTTTTTCAGTAGTGCATGTGGTATTTTCAGTTAAGGCTCGTTAAAAACCTGCATAGCCAGTGATAGGTGGGGGAAGTTTCCTTCATTGTTATTCAGTTTCTGTCTTATACAAGTGGTACAGTGAATTATCTTCTGTTTAAACTGCGAGCTCTGGCCGGTTAAGAACTGCATGATATCAACTTGGATGCATAAGTGTAGCTAAGTAACTTTTATCTGCACTTTTTAAAGTAATTTGTTTGTGTTGCATTGAGCAATATCTACTTGGAAGTTGACTGTTTTTTCAGTAGTGCATGTGGTATTTTCAGTTAAGGCTCGTTAAAAACCTGCATAGCCAGTGATAGGTGGGGGAAGTTTCCTTCATTGTTATTCAGTTTCTGTCTTATACAAGTGGTACAGTGAATTATCTTCTGTTTAAACTGCGAGCTCTGGCCGGTTAAGAACTGCATGATATCAACTTGGATGCATAAGTGTAGCTAAGTAACTTTTATCTGCACACTTTAAAGTAATTTGTTTGTGTTGCATTGAGCAATATCTACCTGGAAGTTGACTGTTTTTTTCAGTAGTGCACGTGGTATTTTCAGTTAAGGCTTGTTAAAAACCTGCATAGCCAGTGATAGGTGGGGGAAGTTTCCTTCATTGTTATTCAGTTTCTGTCTTATACAAGTGGTACAGTGAATTATCTTCTGTTTAAACTATGAGCTTTGGCTGGTTAAGAAATGCATGATATCAACTTGGATGCATAAGTGTAGCTAAGTAACTTTTATCTGCACTTTTTAAAGTAATTTGTTTGTGTTGCATTGAGCAATATCTACTTGGAAGTTGACTGTTTTTTCAGTAGTGCATGTGGTATTTTCAGTTAAGGCTTGTTAAAAACCTGCATAGCCAGTGATAGGTGGGGGAAGTTTCCTTCATTGTTATTCAGTTTCTGTCTTATACAAGTGGTACAGTGAATTATCTTCTGTTTAAACTGCGAGCTCTGGCCGGTTAAGAACTGCATGATATCAACTTGGATGCATAAGTGTAGCTAAGTAACTTTTATCTGCACTTTTTAAAGTAATTTGTTTGTGTTGCATTGAGCAATATCTACCTGGAAGTTGACTGTTTTTTCAGTAGGTCCCCACCCACCCTCCCTGTTTTTGTCTTGGTGTTAATCTTGGTGGCTTTGAAACTGCCCGCCCCTCTTGTAAATTTGCACTTGGATACTCCTCCTGGGCCCATCTCATTTGCTCACTCAAAAAAAAAAAATAAATAATCTGTTTTTACTGTATTTGTGTTTCTTCCTACTTTATTTCGCTTTTGCATCATCTTAAAAGTACTCAATTGTATTTATTACTGCTTGGTGTAACTCACTCTAAGCCTTTTAGTTTAAGCACTTGGGCTTCAGACCAGTTGTTTTACATTAAGAAGGTTTGTGCTCTGCACTGTAGTGGCAGGACAGGTAGCTTACATCCTTCTAAGTTGGGAACTGCTGATTGAGGGCTCAGTGTTTGTTATTCTAAAAGTGTATTAATTCTGGTTTAAGCACTTGGGCTTCAGGCCAGTTATTTTACATTAAGAGGGTTCGTGGTCTGCACTCTTGTGGGAGGAGAGGGTGGACTCTGCCCTTCTGAGCTGGGAATTTCTGGTTAAAGGCTTATAGTGCCTGCATATTTGTACTGATTCTTACTAAATTGCTACACCTTGTTTGCTGTAGCATAGACTAGATCCAGACCTGCTGAATCTTGTTTTGTTTGTATAACTTGAGCACTAATCCAGGCATTCTTTAAAGTATTCAATTGTATTTATTACTGCTTGGTAGTAACCTGATTAAAGTGTAGCTATCATTCTAAGTCTTTTGGCTTAAGCACTTGGGCTCAGACCAGTTGTTTTACATTAGGAAGGTTTGTGGCCTGCACTGTGGTGGCAGGACAGGTAGCTTACATCCTTCTAGGTTGGGAACTGCTGATTGAGGGCTCAGTGTCTGTTATTCTAAAAGTGTATTAGTTCTGGTTTAAGCACTTGGGCTTCAGGCCAGTTATTTTACATTAAGAAGGTTTGTGGTCTGCACTCTTGTGGGAGGAGAGGCTGGACTCTGCCCTTCTGAGCTGGGAATTTCTGGTTAAAGGCTTCTAGTGCCTGCATATTTGAACTGTTTCTTACTGGAATTGGTACACCTTGTTTGCTGTAGCATAGACTTGATCCAGGCCTGCTGAATCTAGCTTTGTTTGTATGCCTGTTTGCTTGTTATTTCCCTGAAATGCTAATTCCACCTAAAACGCGGCTTTTCAGCGCTTCTGTGGATCCCTAGTGACATCTGCATTGCTTACTGTACTTATTTCCTTGTTTCACTTGAAAGAAAGTTACTGTTTGTCATTTTTGCATTTAAGTTACCTGTAACACATTGCATTTAAGTTACCTGGCACTTGCTCACTAAAGCAATTATATAAGTCAACACTAAAAAATTAAAAGCACTACACCCTCACAAACTCCCCTTGAGTACCTTGTTCCCCATTGGCCCTTTTTTTTAAATTATAAAGGAATTCCCAATACTATTCTAGCATGCCCAAAGGTCAGTTGTCAATCTCCTCTCCGGTCCAGCTGGTGAATCTGGGAATCTTGAGGCAATGTTACAACTGCCTCATGTACACAGACAACCCTCTCCTCCTCCCAATAAATTCCAACACATGTGAGAGATGCAACCATATAGCCAAACTGGAGGCTAAGCTCTCTCAACTCAGTACTGGTGAAACCTATCAGGAGGAGAAGGAAACCACACTCACTACAATTTCAGTCTCACATAGACCTACCACGACAGCAAACCAAACACATAAACACACAAAAACATACTTGGAGGCTCTAAATAAAAATCTGCCTAAGCAGCAGAGACCTTCAAAGCAGACACCCAAGCAACCGCTACCTCAAAACAAAATACGTCCAACACATAGCTCACAAAGCCAGTGTGCCGAACAGTCACAGCCCTTAAGGCTAAACAACACACCTGATACACTTGTAATAGGTGACTCTATCGTCAGGCACACTGACATCCCGCTCACCAGGCTGAACAAGGAGAAGGTCACAGTGAGCTGCCTGTCGGGCGCTAGGATCCGCCACATAACACAAGCACTCAGGTCACTCCAAGGCAAGTACAAATATGACTCAGTCATTGTCCATGCTGGTGTGAATGACCTGAGACGTACCTCCCTGGACTACATGAAAAGAGACATAGAGGAGCTCTCTGAGCATGTGGCCCAGGCTGGTATGACCCTGACCTTGAGTAGCATCTTACCCTCACCAAGAATGATGCCACAATATGAAGACAAGATGATCAATTTCAACAATTGGCTTAAGTATTGGTGTCATTCAAAGGGAATCCAATGCCTGTCAGCTTGGGATGACATGCTCGACAAGCCATGATGCTTCGCTAGGGATGGCTTGCACCTGTCACCCCTGGGCTTTCGGATACTGGCAAAGGCTCTTGCTACCCCCATAGTGTCTTTTTTAGGCAAGGCTCAAAAGACAAACCCATCTCCATAGGTATCACAAGGGATAAGAAACTAAGAGTAATGCTACTCAATGCCAGAAGTCTAAACCTCAAGATGCATGCACTCGAAACTCTCCTTAGCATGGAGAACATCGATATCTGTGCAGTAACAGAAACCTGGTTCAAGGCTCCCGAGAGCACCCCAGCACTACCAGGTTATACCCCATACCATGCTTTTCGGCCCCAAAACTTGGACCGAACCAGAAAAGGAGGGGGAGTATCAATATTCAAAGATACCTACACCTCCAAGTTGGTGGCACAGCACGAAGCATCAGAGACTATCCATGTGCAACTAACAGTGGGTAAAACTGCCTTCCAGTTTATAGCCTGCTACAGACCACCCTCCCAAACCCAGGAACCCCACTTGGCCTTCCTGAGAACACTGGAAAATATGAAGGTCTCTCCAAACACCATTATATTGGGTGACTTCAACTACCCAAACATAGACTGGGAGCATTACTCTAGCTCCAACACCCTAGCTCAAAGGTTCCTAGAATTTATAAACTCAAATGCTATGGAACAACTTGTTACCACTCCCACAAGAGGGGAAAACATACTGGACCTGATCATCACCAACATGGGGACACTATGCTCCAGACCAGAAGTGTATCCCTCACTGGTAAGATCAGACCATAAACTAATCTCACTGGATATTCACATCCCGACCCCACCCCCTGCCCAGAAAACCACAGTGAAAAACTCCTCTAAAGCAAATTTCACACTCCTCAAAACCAAGGTGGAATCCTTCAAAGCCCCCGGGCCTGTGGAAAATACGGCCCAGACCACAGAATCCTTTATAAACGCATTCTATGAACACCTTCAGAAATGCATGGATCATGCAATCCCAAATAAAACCAAGACCCAATCCTCCAAAGGCAGACGTCCTGTCTGGTGGACCCCAGCCATAAACAAACTATACAATAGAAGGAGGAAGCTACTACATGATAGAGCAAAATCCCAAAAAGGGAAGGCATCTCTGATCAGTGTTAGCAAAAAACTACGGGCAGTCATAAAATCGTCTAAGGCCAGCTTCGAGAGAAAAATTGCACAGGACACTAAGGATAATCACAAAGCTTTCTTTAGTTATGTTAGGAACCTGGGTGGGAATTCCCAGATATGTTCAGAATTAGTCCAAAGTGACAAAAAATACACCGAACCCACAGACATTGCCAACATCCTAGCTGACAGGTTCAGCGCAAACTCCCCCCCCCTCCCCAACAAAAGGGCAAATATCTATCCCAGCAGAGTGCTGCCCCCCCCTGACATCTCAGATGCTCAGGTAAGAGCCGCCCTCTCCAAAGCAAAAAACACATCATCAATGGGACCAGACAGTGTCCCGGGCTACGTCCTACATGAACGCCAAGAAGAGCTAAACCCAAATATAAAACTACTGTTCAATCTCAGCCTTACCACACGATATGTACCCAAAGAGTGGCGTACAGCAAAAGTGGTCCCTCTCCACAAAGGTGGTGCCTCAACGGATCCTAGAAACTATCGCCCCCATAAGCCTGACTAACTTGGTCTGCAAAGCTATGGAAAGGATCATCATGGACCTCATAAAAAAAGATATTGGGGACCTACAGACACTGGATCCTACCCAGTTCGGCTTTGTTAAGGGCAGATCCTGCCTCTTAAACCTGGTCAATTTCTTTGAAACAGTCACCAAGGCCATTGATGAGGGGAAGGTGGTCCACACAGCCTAGCTGGACTTTGCAAAAGCCTTCGATACAATACACCACTCGGGCATTATAGATAAGCTCACCAGCTTAAATATAAACCCCTATGTCACTAGATGGGTTGCAAACTGGCTCAAGGACAAAACCCACATGGTTAGAATTGCTGGAGCCATGTCAGATTCCAAACCAGTTACAAGTGGCGTCCCACAAGGCTCAGTCCTGGGACCTCTCCTGTTCGGTATATATTTCTCGGAGGTACAGGCAAACACGGAAAGACTGTGGCTGACCAAGTTCACAGATGACTGCAAACTGGGTGCTATAATTGACTCTCCAGCCGACACAAGAATCCTCCAAAAGGGCCTCATAGAAACAGACAACTGGTGCCAGAGCCATGGCCTCAAGCTAAATGCCAAAAAGTGTATAGTCATCCCCTTTGGCAAAAACAAAGTGCCCACAAATTGGTAATCCATTAAGTACGGAAGAAGTAATTAGGGACCTGGGGACCCAAGTTGACAGCAATCTCATTCGACAACCACGTGGCCAAAGTGATTAGAAAAACATTTTATATAGCCCACCTAATCATGAAGGGATTCACATCTAGATCAGGGGAGGTCATCGTGCCTCTTTACTCATCCCTCATCAGGCCCATAATTGAGTACAATGCCCCTTTTGGGATGTACCTTATAGACACCTGCAGCAACTGGAAAGACCCCAAAAGTACCTCACCAAGAGGATCAAAGGGCTCAAACAGATGCCATATGCTGCCCGGTTAAAGAAACTCCAGCTCTACTCAGTGGCATACCGCCTGTTCAGAGGCGATCTGTGCCTGACGTATAAAGCCATGTCCAACCTGGAATTAATGGACATGCTGCACCTCACAAAATCCAAATCCCAAGAGACTTGAACCTCAGCAATGAAATAAATAGGACATGCTGGAGGGACAGATTCATAACCCAGAGGCTCCCTTCACTCTGGAATAAAATCCCAGTCCAGGTTAGGCAGAGTTCCTCATTGACTCTCTCCAAGAGGAATCTTGATGAGTGGATGGGGGATCGTAGGTTTACCCCGGGTACCACTTCTGTGTCACTCCGGTACACACTGACGCTGAAAACAAGTGAAAAAACAAAAAGGCAAGCACCTCCAGATAGCAAGTCTGTGTACAATAATCCAATAGTTTCCTTATAACAAGACCCTAAGTCCTCTTGTTGCAATCTTCGTAGTAATGATGCACACCTTCTTACACCAATAAAAACGAACTCCAAACAGCAACCAAAGTCTTTTTTTTTAATATAACAGTATTGTCGTATTAAATAAGCCGGGTCTTTTTAACAGCTGTTGCATGTTAAATTATGTATGGGCGTTTCTTTAAAAACCTTGGATTTGGCGTTTTTTTTAAACCAGTCTCTGAAGAAGCTGCAGCTTGGTCTACAGCAAAAACGCTTCCATTTATTGTTTAATAAATTTTGCGTTCAGACTTTGGTTGCTGTTTGGAGTTCGTTTTTACTGGTGTTCAAAGGTGTGCATCATTACTACGAAGATTGCAGCAAGAGGACTTAGGGTCTTGCTATAAGGAAACTATTGGATAATTGTACACGGACTTGCTATCTGGAGGTGCTTGCCTTTTTGTTTTTTCACTTCTGTGTCACTGTTAGACAGAGGCACAGTATACTAACCTCGAAAAAGGGCATAGCAAAATTAATTTTAAAATGGGTGACGAAAGCCAAACACACTCTGGCTAGGCTTATAAATGCCCTAGGGCAGATAGCCTAGTATGAACCTATGAACCTATGAACCTAATAAAAGGGAAAGTGAGGCTTGATGGTCATGGGCTGGGACAGGAACAGGGGCCAAAAACTTTTCTTAAAACATGGCATGGTATATCTTCAGGGTCAAACAAGCTACGGCAACTGCACCTGAAAACAATGTGCAGGTCCTACAAAATCATGTATTCAAAAAAGGAGGCAAATTTCTCCTCTCATCTTCCCTGAAAAAAAAATGATAAAGTTCTAGCTGTAATCTGGTCATTAAGCCTGAATGTTTACATGGTAACACACATAACTACTGGCTGTTAGTTTGGTTAGTGACATCTATCTTTGGGGGAGGGGGAAGAGGTACAACCAAACAGAACTAACAATACTGAGATGAGTTGCATGTAGTTTTCAAAACATACAGATTTTTAAAAGCTGCAGATATGTGCCATCAAAATACCTCAAATGAATGCCACATGGCCCAGGAACTGGGGGAAAAAGCCTTATCAGCCTGAGAGATGCAAGTGAAGAGGCACTTGCCAACATCTAAAGGCTTTTCCATCGTCTTAAAGAAAGAAAAAGAAAAGACGGTGCCTTGTTCTGCTCCTGTAAACAGCAACAGCCACACTACTGTTTTTTTTTTAAATGCTTTCACTAAATTGTCACTTAAGATACAGGCACATAAATTAACAGACAAGAAAAAAAAAGAAAAAAAACATATTAACATTTGTTTTACACACAATATGTGTGTGTTTTCTTTCTTTATAATAATTGTTATTCAGTCCCATATTAAATGAATTGCTCAATTCCTGCCTTCCTTTAAACATCACTCATTCTCCTGAACATTATTCTGCACATATGTTTCCCACATATTCCATTTATTTCTATGCAACTTGCTCATTCCCTTTACTGAAGATCCCAATTTCAGTTCTTTTTCTCTTTTACAATATATCACACTTCAAATACACATGGTTTAGATACTGATTTCCATTTTTCTATTAACTGCTTTTTAGCAGCAAACAGAATTAAACTTAACAAGGCCTTACTATGTCTAGGCAATTTAGGTCATATACCCCAGCTCAAAATAAAAGTATTCTTACAGTCATTTACTCACCCAGTATGTATCGGACAGTGTTCTGTAGGAAAATGTTAACATACCAGCTCATTACATTCCCAAAAATGTTTCCAGTTACCTTTTTCTTTCCTATCACACCTCCAACATTTGCTTTCTACCGGAGTCAAAATTCTTTGAAGTTTGCTTGCAGTATTAAAATGTATACTCAATCTCTCCAAGCAAAAATCCTAAATCTTCTATCTTATAATATACTGGAACTCTCTCACTGAGCCATAGGCTCTTCCTATTACTAGCCATACTGATGTTTTAATTGTTTTCTTTATGCTATGGGTGTTCCTAGCGTTGTGTTCATTTAGTTGGAGAGATCGCTTACTACAGCTTAAAAATAGGATTGTTTTATTCTGGTATTACAGTGTATATCTAACATCTGCAGAGTATTCTTACCTACATTATCCTGTTGCCTAAAGCTATACCGAATGATACCATTGGTTATAGATTTTAGTAGACTTGTGCTATCAGGGCCAGTGCGCTTTTTATACATGTGTTTGATTACATAACAGGACATTACTAGTGACTTGTTTTACTTGTTGGTGCAAGGGACGGAATATTATTTATGCCTCATCTAGACTGCTTAACTTAACCTAGCTTACACCACTAGAACTTGCTACTTAGCTTCGGATGTATTAAACTACAAGCTACTGTATCTAAACTGCTTAACTAAAACTGCTTATTTAATGTGCTTTATCTCCTTCATTTCCTAGGAACCCCCCACTCTAAAATACCATCGCGTGGCTCCCTGATACCGGACGCTGACTCCGCATGTGCCCTACCATCGTGCGAATGCACAATCCCATGCCTTTAACCTCCAGTAACTGGAAAGAACTTTAGGGTACAGCTTTACCCATCCTATAGTTTTCCTCCCCTGGAAAGCGTTCTGCAGGCAGATAACTTAACAGTACCTGTAGAAATACTTGTATCTAAGGCTACTATAACACCAGGTTCCAGTAATTGGAAAACAAAAAAAATAAACGTTAACCTTATACTCTTACCCAGCTGCCTCTAAGACCCTGCTACTTCCAAGCAGGTTTTGGAAAGGTGTATTCCCCGCTCGCCTGCCTGCTCGGCTCGCTCCGCTCCCCACCCTGCCCCTTATCCCACCCGCCTCCACTACCTCCAGATTTATAGAGATAGACAGACCATCCCACTTTCCTCCCTTCCAATCACAGCTGTCACTAGCTTAACAACTCCTCCTCCCTTGTTTAATCAGCCCTCTATATCCCAAACACTCCCACAACTTATTACTTGCTCTTTACCATGAGCAAAACCATGTATTCCATCATTACGACAATACTTTTACTTCTTCTTATCCCCTACCTTTTAACACGCTATGAACACCAAACTCTATTAGGAATATCTTTCCCCAAGGCCGACACGACCACTTACTTGCACCTTCCTCCCAACCCTATAGTTTCTACTCCTCACCCCGCAAAAACTCTAGGCCTTTATAGTATACAGCTTAGACCCCACTCCCCTCGATCATCCAAACATAAAACCAACCTCAAAATACTAGTCAAAATGCAAAGATTCTTAGATTACCTAAAAAAATGTATTACTCAAAATGGAGATATTCACCCCAACCCAGGCCCTGCCACTCATCCAGATTCTGGCACCTCAACATTACCTCATACTCCTAATACCTCCCTCCTTACCCTTCACCTCAACCTGAGAAGCATTAACAATAAAGTACACAGCTTACATGCTTTGATAGCTACCCATTCCCCAGACATCATGTGTCTCTCTGAAACATGGCTGAAACCCGCCACGAAGGATGAAGAAATTCTTCCACCGGGTTATAACATACTAAGGAAAGATAGAATAACTAGAAAGGGCGGGGGAATAGCTGTCATGTATAAGAACAGACTAAACATCACTAAGAACCCTCTGCATCCCCCTCAGGTCTCTAATATTGAACTGCTTGCACTAAAGATTTGCATAAACTCCCAAAAATGTATCAACCTGGTAGTTATCTATATCCCACCAGGGAAGAATATAGATAACCTAGAGCAAACCTTATGTTGGTTGGCCAACAACTACCCTCAAGAAACCATTATACTAGGGGACTTTAACATTGATTGGTCCCCCTACTCCTCTGAGACAAATCCCCACCCAATTAATCTATACGGCTTCTCCCAAATAATCTCATCTCCAACCAGAATTGGCAACACACATCAAAAAGAGAGTATGATTGACTGGATACTTATCAATAAAGATCCGAACAACTATACCACCGGCACCCTCCCCAATGACCTTAGTGATCACCTTATCACTTATATTATAAAGCACAAATTTGCTTTTTCCAAGTCACCCATCTACAAGCTTATCAGAAATAAGAAAAAGTTTAACCATGAACTATTCCTAGCAGAACTAAAAGTCTGCAATTGGTCGTCCCTATATATCCTTCCCTTAGCAGAATGTGTGTCATACTTCAATGACACATTTCTAAACATTCTTGATTCCCATGCCCCAACCCGCCTAATTAGAACCAAAGACCGTATAGCTCCCTGGCTTTCAAAAGAAACCAAAGATAAAATTAAACTCCGTGACCATGCTTGGAAAATTTGGAGAACAACCAAAACTCCCCTAAACCGTATTAAATTTCAACAGCTGAGAAACTCCACGAAATCTGGCGTTGCTAGAGACAAAAACACTACTTCTGCCATCTCCAGGACAAACATCAGTCTAACCCAAAAAGTTCTGGGCTGCATTTAATAACCTCCTCCACCCAGGCAAATCTACTACCCCAACGCCCGACCAACTCACTAACAAACATCCAGAGGATGTTGCCAATACCTTTAACACTTTTTCACTGAGACTATCCAGTCCCTAGCCAATCATCTACCTAATTCCTCTTCACTCTTAACCCAGCCTCATGACTCACCTTCTATCTCCTTTAAACTCCAAACAGTATCTACCTCCTATATTCGTACCCTATTAAAAACTGAAACCGTCCACCCTTGCGCCGATCGCCTCCCAGCAGAATACTTACAATTAGCATCGGATGCCATTGCCTATCCCATATCAATATTGATTAATAGGTCTTTATCTGAGGCCACCATCCCTCAATTTGGAAAACTTCTTACATCATCCCACTGCATAAGGGAGGGTCCTCTAAGGAAACCTCCAACTACAGGCCTATCGCAATACTGTCTCCTCTGGCTAAGATATTGGAACGGTGTGTTCACAAACAATTCCTTCACTACCTCACCATCAATAATCTTCTTTCTATTACCCAGCATGGCTTCCGCCCCATCACAGTACGACCAGTGCTCTCCTCTCCTTTGTTGACTCAATTAATAGCAACCGCAACAAGAAACTTATATCCTCTGCTCTCTTTCTTGACTTGTCAAAAGCTTTCGATATGGTCAACCACCAATTATTGCTCCACACCCTGCAAACCCTTCATCTTGACAAATCAGCACTAAACTGGTTTAAGGACTACCTAGCTGACCGGCAACAAGCAGTCCAATGGCAAAATAGTCTATCCCAACTGCTGCCTAATAACATTGGGGTTCCTCAGGGCTCCATTCTTGGTCCCCTTCTTTTCTCTGTTTTTATAAATGATCTGTACTCTGTTATCCCCACAGCCACCTGCATTCAATATGCAGATGACTCCACCCTGATCTGCTCCGACCTCTCTCTTCAGAAACTCCAAGCAGCCACCCAACAATGTTTTGCCACAGTCGAAAAATGGTTCTCTGACCTGAAACTCATCCTAAACCCAACTAAAACCAAGTTACTTCTCTTCCTCCCCTCGACAACAACTCCCATAGCTCAGGAACCTCCCCCTGTGAATCATAGGACCTTCTTTGTTGAATCCATTAATGGCACCATCATAGAGCCCGTCTCCCACGAAACTATTAGGTATCACAATTGACCATAAGCTCAAATTTGACATGCACATTGCCCAAACCATTAAGTCAGTTAACAAAAAATTAGGCTCAATGTATAGAATCAGGAACTGTCTTACTCCCCATGCAAAACTAACCATTGCACGTACTCATCTCCTCTCCACACTATTATATGCCTCCCCAATATTCTCCTTCCTCAATAAACGTGAGCTTAACAACCTCTCCACTACCTACCATCATATTGCCAGATTTGTCACAGGAACATCCTATCGGACCCACCATTGCGTCAACCTAAAGAAACTGGACTGGCTTGAACTACCTAATCTCCTCAAATTTAATCAACTAATCGAAGCTTTTAAAATTATTAATCAACCCGATAATACCCCTGCCCTGTCCAAAATCCTGACCCCTTACTCCAACTTAAGCTGCCTTCGATCTGCAAACAGTAACCAGGTAATGACTATCAAATCAAACAATGTGGGAGGTGATGCTCTTTATGCTAACTCTATTGGGAAGCAATGGAACTCACTCCCAAACAGCCTTAGACTCATGACTTCCCTTAACCTATACAAAACTCATCTCCGAGCAATACTCAAGTCCCAATGGTTATGCCCATGTCTAAACCCTGATTAAATCCAACACGCCCCATAGCCCCTCTTCTCTCATCTCCCTTTTAAGAGCTTATATTGTAATTTTTACTTCCTTAATTGCACACATGTTAAGTGGACAAACAAACAAAATGTACGTGCAAACAATCTAGCTGATACATATTGATGTCTCCTTGTTTCTGTGGTTTCACTATTGTCTTTTTTTTCGTATTGTATTGTTATTTTTATTGTTATTCTTATTTGCATTGTTATTATGTTCCGAAATTGGGAGCTTTTCTCCCCGGGCCTCTACTGAAAAAGGATATGTATCCAGTTGGACTAGCCCGGTCAACAAATGTAAAATAAAATAAAATAAATAAATTCTAGACTTTGTTGCATACTTGGAAGCCACACAGATGTTCTCCCATTGTTCCCTTACAAATTGTTTTTCCAGTCTCTCCTCACAATCTTTTCTAACCTTCACTGACTGATTCTTATGGTTATGCAATATTTTATATGTCCTACTAATTATTCTTTTTATAAACAGCAGCTTCTGTTCTCGATTTGACTAAAACTTTACCTAAGAAGGCGTTTCACTTAGGGCTCCCAATCCCTTTCTCTTTGCCTACACTCAGAAATCAATCCCTGATAGGGAAGGCAGTCACTAGTCTGCAGTCCAAACATTTTCTTGGCCTCATTCCATTCTATTACAGTTTCCTGTCTTGTTCTTTGCTCTTAATACCTTGGTTCCTTTGCCAATTTTCTCCAGTAAACTCCAGCTTATTCTAGCCTATATTCTGTATCCCTACTTGAAGTCACCTCTATTGACAAACTTTCCTTTCTACATTTCCATGTTTGTTCTTAGAAAACTTTCTGCAGCTTTATGAATATAATAGTCTGTATAATTCTCCTTAAAAGTTTCATCCAAACCCCACTCTCTCCTTACTTCTCGAATTACCCGCAATTCATCATCATGGCTATCCACTTTGATTAATAACCCTCTGGTTGTGTTATATACATGAGCCTTAATTGCATAGCTCTAAAATATCCCTTCATGTCAGGTATTCCTAAACTACCTTGTTCTATTGGGAGGACTAACTCACCAACTTATCTGTTGTTCCCTTCTCCTCCCAGACAAATTCCTTCAACTCTATTACTATCCACAATTTCTCCATATGACTGACCTGTACATAAAACTAAAGGGACTAAAGATTTTCACTGCTTGTATCTTACTATCCATATAATGCATATGAGCTTTCAATTTCTCAGTTTATGTATTATCTTTTGTTTAGTCTCAGCAGCCATAAAAATTTTTATTCCTAAATACTTAATTTTATTGTGTCCCCATAAATAAAAGTATTGCTTAACCAATTTGTGTGTGAGGATTCATAATTTATGGCTATAGTCTTTGTTTTATCTTCATTAATTTTATATCCTGAAAAGACTTGACTTTCTCTCAAAATGTTCCACAACATTACATGTCATGTTCCACAACATTACATGTCATTTCTCTGGATGTATCAAGTACAAAATACCATCATCAGCAAACAATGCCAAGTTTTCCTGATTACAATATCAATTCTACGTATGAATTTGTGAGTACCTCATTTTCTTTGTCAATGGCTTTAAACATAAACCTAATAACAAAGGGGACAGAGGGTGTTCCTGCCTGGATCCTCTGTTCAAACCCAACTTACTAGAGAGGAACCCTCCTACTTTAATTCTTGCCTCCGATCCTTCATATATCATCCTAACTAACCTTAATATTTCATTTATTTTTATTTATTTGACATTTGTTTAGCAGGAAATTCCAACTGGGTGCAAGACCCATTTTTAATGGAGGCCTGGGAAGAAAAGCTCCGCAAATAACACAAAACAAATTCCACAGTCGCCAATAAAAATACAAAACAATATCAAATCCTACATAGCTAATAATGTTACAATAATATTCAAAGAGATGCAAAATACCTAGGTGGGAAAAAGTTTTTCACAGTTCATGAACGTAACATTCCATGTTACATAAGAGAGTTTGGAAAGATGGAACTGATGTGGCTGGGGTAGAGTGGCTGCAGGGGTAGCTAAAAAGAGCACTGGAGGAGTAGATTGAGCCTGGTTAAGTCAGTAAGATGAAGTTACAGAAAAGATGAGATAATGAATGAGAGTAATATGGAGAAGGGAAAAAGCACAAAGGATCAGGGATAAGGGAAGGGTAGCTAGTCAGGTCTGGAGCATGGGCATAACCAATTATTGTACAAGTTTTTTTTTTAGTATTTTTTTTAAGTGGACAGTGTTTGTAGACGACCTATTAATACACACATTTTCTGTAAATTTTTGTTGTTAAATAGTTTCTTTACTGAATAGTTCAAAGTTGCAGGAGGATATGTAATTGTTACTTGAAAAAAGCACTTTACATTCAAAATATAAGTTATGCAAGTATTAATAATGTCTATGTGTGTGAGCGCCACAGGCAGAAACACACCGCCGCAGACGCACACATTTACACCAACACACATGCACTAACATACATAAAGAAATGTACCTAGCAATTGTGGCCACTTATTTGACTGTGTACACCTCAGGTGACTCACTGAGATCAGATGAATGAATGAAGAAATAAATAACAGTAATATACATAGATGCAAAACATTGCAACTTTCTCAAATACACACATACTTTATCTCTCTCTCTCTCTCTCTCACACACACAAACGCACATGCACATAAATGTGCACAGCAATTACAGCCACCTGGCTGCGTACACCTCAGATATCACACTGTGACTAAATAAGCATTAAACTCCCCTTGATGTGTACATTCTCTCTCTCTTCCTCACACCCACACATCACTGCAATTGCTGGTGATGTTGCATTTACTTTTGTAGTCCACTTTTTCCCCATGCACCCACTAAGGGTGGTATTTTAAGAGCTGTGCTAAGAGAGAAGCAAAACTGCAGATCCTTGTAACTGCTACTGCAGTTGCTTTCATTACTTTGGCTTTATTTTTCTATTACTATTTTTCACACTTGCTAACAGTGGCATTTAGTGAGCATAAGCAAGAAAAACAGAAAACCATACTCTTAAATTCATGCTTCATGGTGCTTTAGTCTGCTGTTATGAAGCGTTTCTGCTCCTTTTTGGATTTGGTTTACCGAACCTGCGGACATTGTGAATATCCCTGGCGTTTTCCTGAGTAAGCGGTAGTTGGTTCAGTTTGTCTTTCCTGTTTTTGAAGTAGTTATGAAGTGGAGGGGACAGGACTTGCTGTTTTACTGGACTTTACATGTACATTAACATCCAGTTTGGATGAGTTTTTAATCAAGCTATATTTACACATTAAATGATTGCCCACTGGTGAATTACTGTTCTCCACTGGGGTATTAATGCATTTTTATGTGGAGGGGTATCACTTAATGTTAAGCCCATTTTCTAAATTAACTTACTGTACATTTTGGGAGAACTAAGAAAGCGGGAGCTGCAAGGATGACTAAATGATACAAGCAGCAAGTGAAACAGCTCCTGACTGAATGTCCCTAACAATGACTAACAAAGAAATAACTAATTTGTCGTGCACTCCTACATATGGCTTCCAATAACTTCATGAAAGATGAAGCCATGACACAGTTACACAAGGGCACAGATAACTATACAAAATAATTAAATTATAACTACTCCATCAGCTATTGAACATTCGGTTAAGTAACAGGACAATAGTAGCATTACATTTTTTTTGTCATTTCAGACTTTGTGCCAACCAATTATCAAGCTTTCCACTATGGTCTTGAGACAGTTACTCCCTGATATATGGGAGGGTCCCCATCATGTGCTCAAGAGTGAATATGAGAGACGATCAATCCATTCAGTCATGGAGACTGTTAGTGCTCTTACAGACATACTGAAAATTAAGACACTCCTTGTCAGGTCCTAACCAGAGTCCTGGGTCTTGACGTGAGTACTGGATCATGGAAGTGCCTTCTATACCCTTCCTGTGCATGCACATACCATCACCCCATGTGATATGGAAGGGGGAATGTTAATCCCATATCCCAGGTCCTTCCCGGCTATTTCAGTGTCCTGAAATACCTGGTGAAGTTTGGCCAATTGGACTTATCATTCCCTTCTATAGGGGTGGACAAGCTGATGTTGGCTGTTCCATCCCATACTCCCTTCCCACCTGGTTCATTCAGTACACAAGCTGCTACTTGAACTCAAGTCACCTGGTCTGTACTAAGGGCATCAGCCTTCTACACCACACAGCAGGGTAGCATTATACTGAAATTCTGCAATAAAAGAACAAATGCAAAATACATTTTTAACAAATAAACATTTTTGCCATTAAATTAAATAGATCCAGGATGTGCACAGATCTTCATCAAAAACATGACTGGTTTCCCCTTATTATTTGTGATTTTCATGGACAGAAAATTAGGGTGCAGGCAAAGTCTGGAAATATCCCGATTGTGTATGTGTGGATTGTATCTTTGCTGTCTGCACATGATGTTGATTTCTTAGTATCAAGTGAATATGATGTGCATCCTACACCATAGTAGTTCACTGTGGAATGGAAAGTAGTTGGGATGAAACTCAGCACCTCAAAATCAGAGGTGGTGGTTTTCTACATTTGAACAGTAGACTGCTGTGTGAAGATGAAGAGGGAAGCAACTACCTCAGGTGAAGAAGTTTACTAATTCTGAGGTCTTGTTTGTGAGGGAAGGGAGTACAGACCAGGAGATTGACTGGTAGACAGGTGTAGTGGCATCAGACTGTACTGGTGAAGTGAGTTAAAGTCACAGGATGAATATGAAGCTCTCAGTTTACCATAAGGACTATATCCCATCCTCAGTCACAACCTTTGGGAAGTGACCATGGGTTCAACCAACACATTAGGGTTCTTCCATGGATCAGCTGGGCTTGTTCTCCTTGAGAAGATAAAGGTTTGGAGATCATGAGTATCTTGGGAGTACAACCACTGCTTCTGTGGTTATGAGTATGCCTCCCAGCCCTTTCCATAGGAGGTTTACTAGGCACAACCCAGTAAGAGGAGGCCCCACTACAGATGCAGAACATACTAGAAGGAAGAACTGAGGATCCCACAAGAATGAGCTGAAAAAGGTCGATCAGTATGAGAAAGTTTGGTTTAACTTGCGTAACCTGCTACCATTATGACCTTCCTCACCTGGACCATCACTTTAGAAAATGGATAGATAGATGACAAAATGCATAAACACACAGACATGTACACCGACATATAAAAACAGCATGAATCTATAGCTTAAGTTCTGAGCACTTTCTGTATTTAACTATCATCTGCATCTATTTCTGAATTACTGCCATTTATTTAAAAAATGATTATTTTGGTAATTGTAGCATATTTATAAAATAACTAGTAAACATCTCTATACAAGATATTCATTTTGTAGATATCAGGAACTATTAGAGCATAGCAACCCACTATCATCTTTTATTTTAAATAAAGTATTTTTGTCTGTGTGGGGAACAATTACATATTTCTGCCCATAAACAAAAACATAAAAGTTCATAAAGTGAAACAAAACTAATTTTAAAGACTTTAATTATTACTGTTAATACTTTGGTCAACAACAAAAAATGTAATTAAGAAATGCTTCAACTTTTATTAACTTTCACACTCTAAACAAAACAAAATAGAAACTATTCATAATCTACTTTGACAGTTTACAAATATATAAACTGACTGAATGATGTATCACTTTGAGGATCCCTGGCTGCTGAATATTATAATGACCACAACATAACTTAAACTGTCTTTTTTTATATAAAACAGCTCCAAATGATGCTAAGACTAAGGATAAATGAATGATGCCTTAGTATTTTTTATAACAGCTATTAATTTTATGTTACAAAGAATGTCTTGTGTCCTTTTCTTATCGTCTCTTTCCTTAATTTAAATGCAGACTTTAACCAGCAAACCTATCTTGGACAAAAGTGCAGGCAGTTGGAAATGTGAATACAAAACACTGGGAAACCACAGAAAAAATATTATAAGCACTATTATATCCCAGAGGCATTCATCCAGCAAGTAATTCATCATTGTTATTATTATTACTCGGCTACCACAGAAAAAGAACACTGATATGCATCTTTCCAAGGCCAAATCCCTGTGACAGAAAGCACCAGTAGTCAGAACTACTGGGGCCTATTAAAGTAGCACAGTTCTTCACTAAATGTGCTTTAACAGACTCTCAGGTACTATACTAAAGTCTCACTGATCTAGTGTTTAGCGTAGGATTCTTTGACTTGCAGTCAGGGAAAGACAGATGTGTTCCAGATTACAGTTACTGAATGCATATTCAAAACAGAACTTTAATATACAAATAACATTATGAATTTTTTCCAGAACAGAAACATCTTTTCTGTTGTCATTCCTCCACAAGAGGCAAGAAAAATAAAAAAAAAAAAAACAGTACAGTTTTCTTACCCAAGACTGAGTGCTTAAAAACCTACTGCTAAGGAGATTGTTTACTTTTGTTTACTAGGCCTTAACTGTTGTTAATATCCAAAGCAGCTGAAGAACTTAAGAAGTAATATCACAGTATTACTAAAATAACAATAAAATTAACCAAGCTTGGCTCTGCGTGTTATGGTAAAATTTTTACCGATAGTTCTGTAACAGGTCATAAGCCTTATTAGCAATACTTGAAATGTCAACACATATTAAAGGAAAATCAACTAGAATTTGAGATTTTCATTTATTTTGTTTACACACATACAAGCATAACTTACATATCATGAGCCTTTGCTGAAAGCACTGTGACTTCAGATTTCAAATAAATTCTTTTTGAGTAACCACTCTTCCCCAAAATACCCTGACATCAATACAGGTACAGGCTATCAGGCAGAAAAGGAAGATTTTTGCATCTCAAATCCTTTCTTAATGGAAGCCTAAAATGCTCAGAAAAAGAATATGAAGGATTAAATTTACAAGCAAAACAGTTAAGATCCTCTGAAAACATTGTCACTCATAAAACTAAGACCCCCCCCCCCCTATTCTTTTGAGAGATGGGTAGTCAGCGATAACTGTTAAAATGAGATTCTCATGAAGATTTATTATTAAAGTACATACCCTAAAAGATCTCAATCATTATTAAGGTACTTTCAATCAGCTTAATTAAGTTTAATTAAGAAAACAGTCAAGATGGACTGGTATTTTCTGGGGGGAAAAATGGCAAAGGAACCAAGCATTGGAGACAATTAACTGCAGAGGAAAAGGTAATAAAGTAGGATGACAAGCATAAATTTGGACTGCAGGTTAGAGACTGCCTTCCCTACTATGGACTGACAGCACTCCCATATCCATTTCTCTTTGCCAATATTCTAACTGAAAGACCGACTCTGGTAGAGTTTTTGGTAGAGTCTAGCACAGAAGCAGCTGTTAAAAAGGGATAGATTAGTACAGCATATAAAATATTGCATGATAACTCCAGGAATAAGAGGAGGATAGAAAAGATTGGAAAGAAAAAATAGAAATGCAATTTACAAAGGAACAATGGAAGGCATGTGTATGGCTCCCAAGTATGCAACAAAGTCCGGAAGGTTTAGGATTTTTGCCAAGAAGTGTCTGAATAGGTAATTTTATACCTAAGCGGACTTCAGAGATTTTGTTCTTCTAGCAGATAGCACATTCTGGTGGTGTGATGGAAAAAAAGAGAGTTAATTGGGATCGTGTTTTTGGGAGTTAAACATTAGGGTATAGCCTTACTCAGAATTAAGTGACTTACTGTGGAACCATCCATTTTCCAGTATATTTCCATGCTTTATAATTTAATTTATTCTGACTACTACACCTTTTTTGGTAATGAGCTGTCTATTAACGACAAATTCACAACTTAGCAGGAGGAACAGCCAACAAGCTTGGTCCTGATGGAAGTCACTAATAGGTGGTTTACAGAAATGTGTTAGACAGCATTTGCTTCAAGACAGAAACTGTTTCCTCATCTAGATACACAACTGGCCTTTACCATTTTAGGGAAGCTGAATAAATGTTATACTTTCACTAAACTTATTCTGCTGTTCCCATTACTTATGTTTCCTGATAAACAGTTTAAGGTATGCCTAGTTAAGTTTTATTCTCAGTGATACCTTTTCTAAGTTATTTGTGTTTTTCAGTCTGAATTTCTTCATTTTAATCTTGTCATGCACAAAGTTTCCTTCTCTCCAATTCTTCTACCATCTGTACGTGCAAAACTCCTTATCTAATTAAATGACAATTTATAGGTCTGTTTCAAACTCTTGAATGTCAATATAGCTGCTTTTCGTGCCTTTGTCCTGGTCACAGAGGTTTAGGATTGAATTTGTTGTATTATGTTCTTATTTCAACATTTAATGATAGTTTCTGAGAATCTCACAATGTAAATGTGTATATATCAAATAATTTTTTCTCTATTTTTCTACCAAAATCCTTAATTATTCAACATTCCTGTGACTTTACATTATATATTCTGCCTGTTGTATTCAAAGCAGTACACTTACCTGGACAGCAAATAACTTCAAGGGTCCAAGAATTGGGGAACCTAAACCATGCACCTCAGGTACTCTAAAAGAGAACCTGCTAAAAAATACTTCAGGACATCAAGTTCTGTAACTTCTTGAGCTTGTAATGAACACAAAATTGAGTGTTCCCAAACAGGATTTGTATCTTAAAGAAATGAAGCCCACTTACACAGCTTCAAGAGAAAGAATCTCCCTTCTTTCACTTCACAAATCCCAGATGGAAGACAAAAAAAACTTTCAGGACAAATACTAGAACACTTTTATTGTTGGACAAAACTTAATGCGCAACAGAAGCCTGATCCTTCATGCTGAAGCTCACAATAAAGAAAACTTGTATGGTAACTGATTGAATGTTAACTACACCCCCAAAATATACTAACCAAAATCTTGGATTACTCAAAATGAACAATTACAGATTAGCCCAAACAGTAACTAATACTTTACAATAACAGTGCAGTTACAACAATATGGCAAAATGAATGTGTCAGAATGTTAAATATTTGAAGATAGTGCTACTTAATTATTGAATTTATAAGATCTCACACGCTCAGAGAAAGAAAAGTATTTGGTTTTGTAGAAAATAAGGCACTTCTGCCACTTCTTCTTACTTCAAGGTTATAATTTAGAATACTTAAATAGAAGAGGTGTAGGGTCCAAGCAGGGGGTCTACCCTCTTGCAAACACAAATTTATTTAAACAATATATGTATATATGGCTTTTGCTGTAGTAGCTAACATTAGTTTTACTTTAATATGTAATATGTATCTGGAATGTCACAATTTCAGAATGCCAGGTTTTTGAGAAATAGGGATTTTGGTGATATCATTTTAGGAAGACATGATTCAGTACACTGCCATTTGGTCAGTCAGTGAAAAAAATATATAGATACTAGTGTTTTACCAAATAAGGACCTGTTGCTCACCATGACATACCACACTTAGCCAAAGCAGTGCATCCAGAAACATGGTTACAGTTTGAAAGCCTTCAGGTTTGAATTATTCAGGAGATCCACATCCTTAGTTAATTTAATGTTGACTGACAATTCCCAGAACTTTTAGATTGACTGGAAGAGAGACAACTGGAATGCAATAACCCTAAAAGTATTTATATGACAAATCGAATTCTGGTTCTGGAGAAGGTATTAATCTTGTAATGCTTTGTGAAAGTGTGAATGAAAGACCAATCAGCTTCCACTAATATGAACTTGAAATCAATCTCTTTGAAAAAGGAACCAGAAGAAGCTACAGCTCTTTTAGAATGAGCTTTGACATTACCTAGAAAAGATTTACTACGGAAGAAATAACAGGGGTTGGCATGAGATAGCCATCAAGAAATTGTTTATTTAAACACTGGAAGAACATGCTTTTTTTTTTTCCTGTGAGAGTAAAAAGCAATCATCAGATTTTCTGATTTCTTTAGTTTTGTCTAAATAAAATGTTAGTTGTCTAAAGACATCGAATAAATGGAGAATTCTTTTACCTATATATTGGAAATCAGAAAGAATGCTGAAAGATTTACAGGGTGATTCAGAGCCATTTCAGTGACCACCTTATGAATAAAAGATGGATTAGGACTAAGGAACACAAAGTGATTATGAAAACAAAGAGAAGAGAAACATCAGGATGTGCAACTCCGAGGTCATTTTTGCAGAGGTTAGCGCAACAATGAAAACGTTTTCCGTGTGCAGTTTTTTAAAGAGGTAGAAGAAGCTGGTTCAAAAGATGATAAAGCTAATTTCTCAAGCACATAATTCAGGTCTCCAAGAGGAGGAACAGATTTTCTGGGGAGTCTGATGTGCAGGATACCTTTTAGAAAGTGCTTGACCTCAAAGCATGAGGATGTAGATCCATGGGAAGACAAGCAGAGGTGACTACCAAATCTACCTTAATGGATGTGTATGTCAGACGCAAACTGAGTGCTCAGACAAGTATTACAGGACAGAAGTTATCTCTTACTGACAAGCTTGATAGGGATCCAATCCTCTTCACACCTTGGCACCAAAAAAGATTTTTTCTAGTGAAATATATATATGATTTTCTAGTTTCATATTTTCTAGCCTCATTTACTACATGCAACATGGCCTCAGAATAAAGGTAGCTAAAAGGCACTAAAAATTATTGTCCAAACCATAAGTTTGAGAGATTTCAGGTTTGGGTGAATGAAAGAGACCATCTGTTGTGTAAACAAGTCCATCTTGTGTGATAATATGCAGTAATTGCCCCTGGGCTAGTTTGAAGAGAACAGAGAACGTATATTGCCTGGGTCAAAAGGGGTCATCAAAAGAATTTTGTTTTTGCCTTTCTGAATTTTCAGGACAACTTTTTGAAATAGAGGGGAGATGAGAAATATCCAGCCAATGATACAGTCCATTCAGACAGTATGCATTAGTAAAAATAATTTGGTCCTCCAACATTTTTGACAAAGTACCCTCTAGGGAATTTTCAAAATCTACTAACTCATTACATTCCCAAAATACATGTTCCAAAGTACCCTCTTCTTTCCCATCATACCACCAATTGCTATCTACTTGAAGAAAAACTATCTGAAGTCCACTTGCAGTACAAAAATATCTATGCAACACTTCCATGCAAAAACTGTAAACCTTCTTGGGAGCCATACACATATCCTCCAATTGTTCCTTTGTATATTGTTTTGCCATTCTTATTTACCAGTCTTTTTCTAACCTTCTGATTTTACAGTTACCATACATTAATTTTCTAACTCTACTAATTAACCTCTTTTTAACTGTGGCTTTTGTTCTAGAATCAGGTATAACCTCAACCAGAGCTGGCCTTTCTTTTAACACTCCCCTATCCCTTTGTCTTTTCTTATACTCTGTTACCAGTCCCTGATATAGAAGGAAATCTCAAACCCACAGTCTAAACTGCTTAGCTTCATCCCACTCTATGATTTTTACCTCACTAGTTACTTGCTCCCATTACATTCATTCTTTGTTAATTTTATATAATACAGTCCAGCTCCCTCTTGCATATTTTCTATGTCCCTTCTTCTAGTCAGCTACATTGGTAAAATCTCCTTTCTCCATTCCAGTGTTGATTTAGTTTTCAAAATATTTTCTGATACTTTGTAAATGTAATATTCTGTATAATTGTTATTGTTCTCCTTAAGGGCCTGCATCCAAAATTCTACTCTGTCCTTATTTCATGAGCTACCCTAACCCTGTACCCATTTTAAATTAAGGATTTGAACCACTCTGCCAGAGTCATACACTTCATCATGAATTTGAAGTCTTACTGGCATTTTTTAAATCATATTTACTGATTTTCAGTCACTCATATATATACTTATCAAGTACATAGAGTCCATCTATACAACATCCATGGCTAACCTTGTACTCTTAGCAGAGTGAACCAATAGATAAGCTTACCTTTTGTTCACATTTACCCTTACAATGTCCTCCTTTGCAGCCTTAACCCTTTCTTGTCCCATATCTTTGCATTGCTCCTGCCCCTTTCCCAGTTACCAGTTTTCTCTATCTCTCTACTTATGTGAATCTTCTCCCTCATTCATACATAGTGAGTTAGCTCTACAGAATTGTATTGTTTATGTTAACTGTTAGACCATCCCCTGGATTCACTAATCCTCCATGCAGGACTACTCTATTCCTGCACAGAAGTGCCAGTTTAAGAGGACAACGGCAGCACGCCATACATATTAAGAAAGGAGCGCTGCTTGAACACCTAATGCTACATGGAGCGTGGATGAGTGCAGGGGGCGTGGCTGAGAGCAGGGCTCTCAGAATAAACATGCCTATGCAAAGTAGAACAGAAGAATGTGTACATAAAAGAGAGAGATCGCACATAAGTGTCGGCATATCCCCACTAACAGTCCCCGTGTGTTCAACAGCAACAGTACACCGAAAAAAAAAAAAGAAGAAACTCTTGTAATAATGTTTTTAAAACTCTGAGTACAGCTAACCATAGGTGCACAGGTCTGCCCATCACGTAGCTACGGGTAAAGCAGCATGAAAGGCTGAAGACGATAACAAGGAAGGTACAGCAAATGAAGCAGCACAGCAATAGCGTAGTGGTCAAAGCATTTGCCTAAGGAGGAGGCATTCCCAGCTCGAGTCCCATTGCACCACATACCACTGTTCAAGTGTAATCTGTATACAAACAATTATGTACATTTTATTGCTGTAGAACCTACCAAATAACAATTAAATGTGAACTGGAGTACTGCATGAAATACACAAGTGAACAGTCAGTACCAGAATGAATAAGTCAGCAATAAGCAAGCGTAAGCACAGGTAAATAGTAAATGTAAGCAATAGTAAGTGTATGCAAGTGCGTATGGGCGGGGTGAAGCACCGCCGGCACAGATCAAGCAAAGGAGAGGCTACCTGCGTGTAACACACAGTGACCGGAAGTCAGCACTGCTAACCTCTGTGCAAACCTGCTCACAACCGCTTGAAAGTGCCTCAAGCACACCGTATCAAATGGCTGGTGTCACGAGTGGGTCTGTGTACATTAACGGAGTCAGTCGTAGGTATCGCAAAGCATACATGGCACACAAGGTTGGCCGGTATGCACACGAAACAGAGTACCCAGCAATACCAGTCAACATTACCAGATACGTAGCTAAAGAATTAGAGGTATATGTGTCCGTATGAATACCCATAACTATATAGATATATACCTCCCCTCTCTGTAGTACAAATGTATACATACATAGATAGACATATAAATAAATACACACAAATACAGATATACATATGCAGACACCCATACATCCACGTCACTAGATATATATACAGCAATATGTATATATATATATATATATATATATATATATATATATACACGTGTGTGTGTGTGTGTGTGTGCAGACATACACATATATATACATATATATATATATATATATATATATATATATATATACATATATATATATATATATATATATATATATATATATATATACATATATATATATATATATATTTATGTATGTAGACATATATATATATATATATATATATATATATATATATATATATATGCAGATATATATATATATATACTATGTGTGTGTGTGTGTAGATATACACAGATATATACCTATGATAAGATACAGCGCCCAAGAATGACATATGTTCACAGGCTATGCCAATGGAGGTGAGGGGCCCAAGCAAGAAATGTGTAACACGTAGCATGACCCCCCCCCCCCCAAGCTAGACAGAGGAAACATACAAACAAGTCCACAAACAATGTAAACAGTCCACTGCTCCCCAGACCACAGGCATGATACAACCGGGAGGGACACAGTTGTCCCATGAAATCTAATCTTGGAACAGAAACAGGAGAGTCTCTTGCGGGACACCCCAAAAATTGTCATATTATAGGAGGAAGCCTGTGCGATGACCTGTCAAGATGGGGTATGTACATACACGGAATACAAGGGTGGGAAAGCCTGATGACCCATGGGTCGAGACAATGCACGAGATGGGTCCTGTGAAGTGGAGAGAGGGCAGTGTGTAGTGGTATGTTTAGACCTGACCAGCACTCAGAGTAAGGATGAGTGCTGTAGAGGAGGTGCGGGTGGGGGAACTATAGGTAGCTAATTATGGGTCTAGGTGTGCAGGTGTTTGCTGGAGTGGGTCCATATGGACAGTCCCAGGGATGTAAGCAATAGTGTTCATTGGGCAGAAGCGCTGGCCAACGGGCAGCCACGCCTGGTACGAGTCCCACTGCAGCAAAGACAAGTTTACATGGCAAAGGATGGTATAACCAGATGTGTTGTTGCAAACCCACTAAATTACACCAAAGAATACTTACTCACAACACCCCACTGTAGGCATGTAAGCAGGACTAATTGGCATCACAAGGTAGTATTGCTGTCCAGACCTCACAACTGTCCCTGCTATACACTCCGATATTAGGTCTGTCCCCCTCAATCCCCCTGAAAACTGGTGAGTGCTGAAGAAAAGGTGGTGAATTGCCCTTAATAAATAATGATAGTAATACAGAGTTATAGACGTTTCACGTCAGAAATCCTATATAAATCCACATTCCCTTATTCTGCAAATGTTTTAGGTTAATACTGCAACTATACAGGAAAATGTCCCTGATTATACCTGATTATGTTAGGAGTTGTCCCTGATTCTGTTGAGGTTTCCTCCGATCTGGTGAGAGCTATGTTGCTGTCTTCACCCCCACCCAAGGGTGTGATTGTCCAGACCTACCCCCAAATGCAGGGTATATACACAGCTGTTGCTATAGAAGAAATGCCCAGCTGTGGACCTTTCCGTCAGCCGTCCTGCACATCCCTGGACATGTCCCCTACTATAAGCCCCTCTGTGTGGCCTAGTAACACCACATACCTATCGACCCCTGTTGCATTCGTAGTAATGTCCACAGACACAAGTAGGTGACACCCTCCACACAACTTTATTGGCAGAATCTGGAACCCCCAACCCAGGTGCATTACTGCAGCTGTCCCATACTACACATGTAAAAACACATGAAGGGAAAACCCAAGGACACTTGGATCACCACCTGGCAAAGTCCGCCACCACCCAACACTCCAGACCCCTACACCAACTACTGACACTGGCACCTCCTGTCCTGCCTTGCATACATATCCCAACACCCTGCGAACCTGCACTACCGCATTCCTATCAATCAATCGAATGGCCTACTATACAGTTAAAATGACCCCCCCTCCACCTACCCGCCTGCACCTCCATTATTCACATCTACTTTACAACACAGGTATGGCATATGTAAACCTACCCCGAATACCGGAGTGTAGCCTAACCAGAAATGCTAAACCAGAATTCCACTTAACCTTACACTGACCTTTGTGAACAGTCATACCTGACATGTACACCTGACTTAAGCATGTATAAAACCTACATGTACATGAAGTAGCGCGGGGGTATGCGTCAGCTAGCGGGAGTTTGCCTGTGTCTGGGGGGGGGCACACTACTCAGGATAAGCAAAGTAGAAGCAAACAGGTTCAAGAAACTGTAACCGGAGGTTAGCAGTGCTTACCGTCGCACAAACCCATGTGTCCTGACCAGCAACACAATAAACTGCCTCTGCAAGGCTCGAGCCAAGGACCCTGTACACTATAGTCACAGCAGTCACCCACTAAACCATCATAGCAAAACAGATGAATGAGGTATCAGCAAACTAATCCTCACCACAGGTAAATCAAAACAAAGATGTGAACTGAATCTATGTACAGTGTGAGGTGGTCTACCTTTCTACATAACATAAATATGTGAACTGGACTACTGCAGTAAGCATAGATGTGAGGTGTTATTGTAATAAAGTGTAGAAGTCCCCAGGTCCCTATACAGTGTATGTACACATGAATCACGGATACCAGACACATAAAACCTGTAATGAAGAATATATTACTACCAGAAGGCAAATATAGTGCAAATTAACTACTAAGCAATGCCAACCGCAGCACATCTCAACTTAGTAAGAGTAAGCAATGTGTAGGGGAGCCAATCCAATCTGCCTACCATTATACCCCTATAAGCACTTCCAACCTTAGGTAAGCAGGTGTGCCCCTAGCTTAGCCTCCTCAAACCCGGCCAATCACGGGAAAGTGCAGGTAAATGGCTGTATATAAACCACACAGGTGGGAATACATTCCATAAGTGGTGGTAGCTTCTACTGCAGGCAGAATAGCTGGTGTGGTTGAAGGCACTCATGTTGGAGCACAACGCTGGTGCATCCAGGAGTCTTAACTCACGGTATGGCTCCTGGTACAACACCATGAGGAGCAACCACTGCAGGGCTAGTACCAGGGCTCACAGTATAAAACGGAGGCCTGGGACAGTCTCGCCCATGACCTCACCAGTGCCACAGGTATCCCCCAGGCTGGTGAGCAGGTCAGGCATCACCATGCTGACCTGAAGCAGCGGAGGGAGGATGTACTGGAACAACGGATCCAGCAGTCTCGACAGATGGCTAATGCCCCAGTACTGAGTAACTATCCATTCCACTAAGTAGTTAAGAACTGACTAGCTTGTGTATAATATGGATTGGTATGGCTACATATCACTGTATACCTCCGACATCTGCAGATGAGCAGGCTGTGAAACACCAAACCCCTGATGCTAGGTTGCAAAGGCTGCGTTGCGAGGCAGGTTAATATTCCTCTGCATGTACTGTCATAACAAATGCATATAAGAGCAGCAGAAAGTATCGTACCAGTAGGAATACATGTGTAATATTCTGTGAATAATGGTATAACCCCTGGAGTACTTCCGAGTGCTCTTCTGTCATATGTAGTTGAAAGCATGCTATAAATAGTACTGCTGTATTAAGCAGTGTTACCCATGCTGTGGTATGCAGACAAAATGTGTATGAAGGTCTGTATAACAATGTTGGAAGTGCCAAGAGGTCAGTCATATTGTACAAGTGAGGGAGACATAGATATTAGACAGTAGAAAGCCTCATATCAATTCCCTGATGGTACAGTGTACTGTGATGTTAACTATAATTTTGTTGTCACACACAGCAGGGGTTTGAATCCCGGGAGTGGTAGTAAGCTGTATGCATAATCGTACCCCACAACTGTACGGATTTTTTTACAATGCTCAGATAGAAAGTTGTATGTATAATTACACCCAACAACTGTACAGAATTGGCTAGTGTGTTCATATAGACAGTTGTATGCATAGTCATACCCCACGACTGTTCCAGTCTGTCCAGCATGTACAGATAAATGGCCCATATCACCAGCCTGGTACCCGGTCCCCCTGAAAAAGCAGTATTGGGAACCCAGAAATGTAGGCAGCTGTTAATGACATATAAGACATCCCTGATCAGTATCAGTAAGAAACTAAGGTCCCTCATAAAATCATCCAAGGCCAACTTTGAAAGAAAAATAGCCAAGGATTCGAAAGATAACCACAAAGCCTTCTTTAGCTATGTCAAGAATCTAAGTGGCAAATCGCAGATATGCTCTGAGCTAGTGCAAAATAGCACAAAATATAATGAACCTACTGATATTGCCAACATCCTGGCAAATAGATTCAGTGCAAACTTCACCTCCCTCTCACCTTCAAAAGGTCCCACAACAATACCGGAAAAGTGTAGTGTCCCAGAAATCACAGAAGCACAGGAGAAAACAGCCCTTTCAAAATCAAAAACACAGCATCAATGGGGCCAGATGGTGTCCCAGGCTCCATCTTGCACGAACTATAGAACGAACTAACCCCCCACCTAAACACGCTGTTCAACCTCAGCCTCTCCCACAAGCTACTTGCCCATAGAATGGCGCACAGCAACAGTTATTCCGCTCCACAAAGGAGGGGCCACAACTGACGCTGGTAACTATCGCCCCATAAGCCTGACTAGCCTGGTCTGCAAGGCTATGAAGCGCATCATCATGGAACTCATTAACAAAGACATTGGGAACCTCCAAACACTTGACCCGACCCAGTTTGGCTTTGTTAAGGGCAGATCATGCCTACTAAACCTGTCTGACTTCTTCAAGACAGTCACCAAGGCCATAGACGACAGAAAGGTGATTCACACAGCCTACCTTGATCTCGCCACTGCGTTCAACACCATTCCTCACTCGGGTATTATAGAAAAACTCACCAGCCTGAACATAAACCCCTATGTCACAAGATGGCTTGCCAACTGGCTTACAGAAAGAACTCACAAGGTAAGAATAGCGGGCTCCAGGTCTGACTCTAAACCAGTTACAAGTGGTGTCCCGCAAGGCTCAGTTCTGGGACCCCTACTGTTTGGCATATATTTCTCAGAAGTTCAGGCAAACACAGGAGGACTATGGCTAACCAAGTTCGCTGATGACTACAAACTGGGAGCCATAACTGACTCTCCGGCTGACATGGACATCCTTCAAAAAGGCCTTACTGAGACAGACACCTGGTGTCAAAGTCATGGCCTCAAGCTAAATGCCAAAAAATGCAAAGTCATCCCGTTTAGGAAAAGCAAAACACCCACAAATTACCACATAGGCAGCAGCCCCCTTTATACAGAAGAGGTAATAAGAGATCTGGGGACCCAGGTAGATAGTAATCTCTCCTTTGACAATCATATTGCCAAAGTAGTTCGGAAATCCTTCTATGTGGCCCATCTAATTACTAAGGGGTTCGCATCTAGAAATAAAGAGGTTATAGTGCCCATCTACTCGTCACTCATCAGACCCATCATACAGTACAATGCCCCCATTTGGGATGTACCTCACAAGACACTTCCAACAGCTGGAAAGACCACAAAAGCACCTCACCAAGAGGATTACTGGCCTCAAACATATGTCCTATGCAGCCAGACTGAAAAAACTCTGGCTGTACTCAGTGGCATATCGCTTTCTCAGAGGTAATCTCTGCCTGACTTACAAAGCCATTTCCAACTCAGAATTGATGGACATGCTCCACCTAAAGAAATCCAAGTCACTGCCAGCCATGCGCTCTAGTGAGCTAAACCTCACCACAACAATAAATAGAACATGCTGGAGGGATAGATTCCTGACACAGAGACTCCCCATGCTTTGGAACAAAATTCCTAACTACATTAGGCAGAGCCCCTCACTAACACTCTTCAAGAGAAGCCTTGATGAGTGGATGGGTAACAGAAAATAAACCCCTGGGATCACTTCACTGGCTCTGCTTGACAGAGGCTTAGTTAATTAATCAATGGGGCAGCGAAAGCCGACACACTCTGGCTAGGCTTATAAATGCCCTCAGGCAGATAGCCTAGTACCTACCTATGAACCTATAACAGCAAGTCAAACGTGTACATAGTCATAGAATGTGTAGGAAAGACAAATCTGTCACTGTAGCACCTCACCCAAAGTGTATTACAGCAATACACAACATATGTTACATCAACACCTGCATCTTGTCATGGCTGTATGTACGACACAGGTCACATATATAATAATCTATAAACATACCAGTTTACAATACAAGGCCATTGTGTAGTGTAATAATACTTGTGAGGGAAACATCACTGCAGTGACTAGGAATGTCATGAAACTACAAGGATATGTCAGTTGTTAATTGAACACTCTCTCAGCCCTACCATATGTGCGAAATAGCCCAATGACACTCCTCAACTGGTATGTGTACACTCCAAACATTTATTGGGACATATGTCCTAATGGGTTATACATATTAACATTTGTTTCTATGCATGTGCGATGTTATAATACACCCATAATGGTGGCTTGCTGCCATCAATGACACCTGCATGCTCTTGCAATGGCCACTGTTGTTCCACATATGCATGTATGCTGCTTGCTCTGCAACTGTGTTAAATCCGGTGTGTCAGGTTAATGGGAATACCTATGCATGCTGTTATACCTAATCTTGAATGCTGTGGAGTGTTACTAAACCATATCTGCCATAAATCGGCGACAACACAACTTGTATGGGAAGGCTGGTCCCAGCCGACCCACCTGTCCCAACCCAGCTGGCCATGGCACCAGGCACCAGCACATCTGGGGCCCAGCCTGGGACTTCCACCTATGTGGGCACTGCGCCACCTTCAGGAGGAACCGCTGCAGGGTTGGGGCTTGCCCCCCACCACGGAGAGGGTGTGCAGGGGAACCTGTCACAAGTCAACAGGTCCAGGACGTGGTGGGTAGGGAGCTCAATTTGGAGTATCAAGAGTGGCTATGCCAGCTTGAGGGCAAAGTGGAGCTATTAGAGGGTGAGCCTGCCCCTCCTACAAAGCAGCACGGCCACCTTCGGGGCAGTGAAGGTGCAGTGGTGACTGGCTTTGGGTGGGGACATCAGTCCCATTGTTTCCAGTTGGGGGCTCATGGGCTTGCGACTTCTATACACCCCTCCACATTCAAGCTGTTTACCCCCCATACGTGTCATATACCAGCCCTGTATGTGTCTTGTGTGTCTTGTCTGTTAACCTACCCAACCTCCATCCCCAAATATACCTACTACCCTTCCCCAACATCCCACTCTCACCTGAACAATAAAACAAGGGCATTCTGTTCCCACAACAAAAATCACAGCCCAAACATAGCTGTCAATCTTGCACACGTCCACTGGGCACATGTAATCTGGTCTATTTGGCATCACAATGAATATATGATGTGCTTACCCCTCCCCCAGGGGTTTGAGGGCACAAATGTACCTGCAAATATAGTGTATATGCACAGCTGTTGCTGTAGAAAAAATGGACAGCTATGGACCTTTCACATACCCTTCCTGCACATGCCTAGCTATTGTCCCCACTGTTTTTCCCTCTTTGTGCCCCATTTGTCACCACTTTCCTATCAACCCCTTTTGCTTTTTTGTCAAATATATTAGTGCAGGGGTAAGCAGCAGTAAGCACCTTTAAGCAACAGTAAGCGTGTTTGCATGGGCTTGCGTGGGCGTAAGCTATGTCTACACAGGTTGAGAAATCAAAAGCTAACTGACTGTATGAAACCATAAGCAGAGGTTAGCAGTGTTTACCATTGCGCAAACTCGCTGACAACTGCATAAAAGTGGAAATGACAAATGCTGAAACTGCTGAAAAATCTCAACGTAGCACCCAAAGAACGACTCGAGAAGGATAAAACCAAATGAAAAGTTTTGCTGACCCAACTTCCTCAGATAACAAAAAAGTAATGAATACAAAGTTTAAATACATTCAAAGTGTCATGTGATAATGTCATTTACATAATAAATTACTTCAATGTCAATTAACTACACAGTATCTCATTTCATTTACTAAACTACCTTGCTTTTAAAGTAGTATCTTCAACTAATCAAACATGTTGTACAGTTTACTGAAAGTACAACTAAATGTTCCCTACTTTGATATATAATTAAAACCATTCCTAATACAATTAAAAAACTCAGAAAACACTTAGTTTAATTTATGTCAACGTGTCATATACTACTTTAATTTTGTTTCTTTAGACAAGTATTTTGGTATATATATATATATATATATATATATATATATATATATATATATATATATATATATATGTGTGTGTGTGTGTTGTTATATATACATATAAATACATACACACAAAACAATTCCTTACAACTATCTAATCAAGATTCTAAGTTTCAAATATGGCAAAATTGAACAAGTTTCACTGATTCCAGGAGAATGATGGGCATCTAACCTTAACTGCCATAACAGCTCCAGTTGTTCTAATAAAAAACTGGTAGGTCCTTCTCTATGGTCTGCTGTAATCTGGTCTATTGCCCTAAACTTAAAAATATGGGTAAAATTATATTTTATGTGTTTAGCTAAAGCATTCTCAATCTTATTTTTTCTTATACTATAAAGATGTTCATATATTCTTTCCTTCAGTTTTCTATCGTTTTTTCCGATATAGAAAGCTGAACGGGAATCACATTGAGCTAAATAGACTAATATTTTTGTATTACATGTGAACCTCTTCTTGATACTGTATTCTTTATTTCTAATACATTTTTCTCCCGTTGCTATAAATCCACAGTAATTACATGATTCACATTTTAACATTCCTGGTGTTATTGTAAAATTTATATTTGATGCTTCAAACAAGTTTTTTAAATTATGTCCTCTCCTGTTCACAAATTCAAGTTTTATTCCTATTTTACTTGCTATATACTTGTCGTTTAATAAAATGTTCCAGTTTTTCAAAATAACTTTTTTTTATTTCCACTGTTTCTGGACTATAAGTAAACACAAAACTCATGTTATATTTTTCACTTATTTCTTTTATATTCGATTCTCCCTCTAGGTGGACAACGTCTATTTGATCTATATTTTCTTGTACTGTAGTTATTAATTGGGGTTCTGTACATTTTTGTTTCAAAATTGGTTTATATATTCCCTTTGATCTTTTATGAGTTACTTCAGATACCAGGTCTGAAAGAAGTGTTACTGGATACACTCTTTGTGTGAACATCTGTATTAATTGTTCACATTCTTTATGGAATTCCACTTCAAAAGTTACCATCCTAGCTGCCGCACTAATTGGCCCTTAACTACTGATCTTTTTTGGCAGTAAGGATGTGAACTGGTGAAGTGGAAAATGAGTTAGAATACATTTCTTTACAAAAAATAGATGCTCTATAACCATCTCTGTCCTTCCTAAGGAGAATGTCTAAGTATGCTATTTCATCAATGTTAAAATTATTCGTAAACCTCAAATAGGTACTGCTGTTATTAAGATGTTCCACTATATTTTAGCTATAGTTTCATTGCCCTTCAGAACAATAAAAATATCGTCCAAAAAGCGTGTGTAGTAATGAATATGATTCATTATATTAACATTTGAAAAAATAATTTCGGGTTCCCAATAGGCTAACACTAAATTTGCAAAACTAGATCCCATTGGTGAGCCCATTGCCACACCTATTTGTTGTAGATAAATCTCTTGCTCAAATATAATGTAATTATTATGCAATATTATAGAAAGAAGTTCTTCTACCAATCTAATATCTGCCTGGGGAGTTTTATATTTCCTCATCATTGCTAACACTGCTTGAATCCCTTCCTCATGGGGTATAGAACTATATAGATCACAGACATCTATTGTTAAAAAATTATATTCTCTATGAAAAAACAAGTTATCAATATCTGATAAAAATGACCAAGAGTCACGGCTAATATGTTTTTCGTAGTTGACATATTTTTTCAAATTTTTTTCTACCACTTTTGCACTAGCATAGGTGACCGACTGCCTAGCATCTACTAGTGCTCTCATGGGTGGATCAGCCATGTTTTTGTGAACTTCTGGCACTCCAAAGATACATGGATCTTTGAAAAGGATATAGTTAAATAATTCAAAGTGTGTGTCTATTATTCCTTCTATAAACAAGTCATTGAGATATGTGTTAATATTTCGATATGCTATATTTAATTCATTTCTACTAACGTTTGTATATGTTTCGGTACTTAAAACTTTACTCATCTTGGTTACATAGTTAGTACTATTCATCATAACCAAACCACCTCCTTTATCTGGTTTTATACATCTAACAGGTTGGTTTCTTATTTTATTTAACAGCGAATATTCTTTTTTAGTTAAGTTCTTCTTATTATAATTCCTATCCTTCAGCATTGTTTTGAAGTCTAATTCACATATCTTATCAAATACAAATATGGATGGGTGTAATGGTGGACTGAACATACTGGGAATATAGAATTCACTGATTGTAATAACAGTCTCGCTATGTCAAGGTGTGGTGTTGGTACAAATGTGTAACCTTTTGAGAATAATTCAACAACGTCTTCATTAATGTCAATGTCTGAATAATTATAAAGTTTAAAGTCACCTGATTTGTTAAGTATAACTCTGCAAGAGGAACAGGATAGTTCAGCATCAGATACTTCTACCTTTTCTGCTTCACTTTCCCTCGTGTATTGTAAGGGTTGAATTGGCTGTTCATTGCTGAACTGTACTTCTTGTTCTTCACCGAGTGAAAATTTTGTCTGTTTCATTGTACTGCCGACGCATATGAATTAATGTCTACATTACTATATGAGACTTCCTTGTCTCTGTTTGTTTCTTTTCCTTGTTTGTTGACACTAATTTCAGCATTGTTTCTGCTGGTAGATGGCGTAGAAGTAAAGTCCCCCTTATTCAAAGCTTGATTTCTGTTGTTATGACTAGATGACGTATGGAAATTACTTGCTGGGTTCCCTGTCTGCGATGGGGGCGGATTGGGATAAGCACATCTTTGGCATAATCTGTACAGTCTCTTTCCAATTTCTTAATTTTAACATCTTTCAGTTTCTCAGTTGTTGACTTATACTTGTGAAAATCCTGTTATGATCATAATAATAGCGTGGGTAATCAGGATGGATTTTTATATCCACATTTAATTGTTCAATTTCCTTACCTAGTATTTCAAGGTTACATTTGTAGTGTTTACTCATGAGCTCCATCAGTTCAATGCCTTGCCTATTAAACAGTTGTAATAATTCCTTGTGAAAAATGGACCCAGACTCAAGGCCTGTAGGAAATTGCCAAGATCTACGTCCTTTTGGTACTATATTAGTGTTACAATATTCATTAAAGTAACTAATCTCTAATTGAAGTTTCTTATGTTTTAAAAGTTTGAAGTCAAGTAGTTTTTTAACTTATTCACCAATAAATTCTCATTTCCTTCAGCCGATAAAACAGTATAGGTTCCTGTACCTGGTTTAAACAGAAGCGGTGCGTCTTTTAACCAGGCAGAAATCTCTGGTGTACCATTAAGCCCCAAGGATGAATTTGTATTAGGTAAAGTTGTAATAGAATCATTGCTTACCACATTTTGTCCACTCCCTTGTATTGGTAGCAATGAATTTCGTTGGTTTGAATGACTTGTTCTCTGTTCATTTATGATAGTAATGGGAGCTAGTGTTCGTGGCCTAGTAACACTAGTTCCGTTTACTTTCACAGTCCCATTTGGTTCTTCATTCACCAAAACTGGCTGCGGTTGTGATAATATTTCCACTAGTGCTGCAAGGTCACCTAGTTGTTTGGACATTAGTTCCAGGAGCAGGGTAAGATTTCCTGCTTGACTGCATTAGTGTACCCTCTAGAATCTCAACTTCCTCGGATTCCATAACAAAACAAACTCTGGAAATGACAAATGCTGAAACTGCTGAAAAATCTCAACATAGCACCCAAAAAACGACTTGAGAAGGATAAAACCAAATGAAAAAGTTTATGAAGCGCTTTTCGTCAGGTTAGCTGACCCAACTTCCTCAGATAAAAAAGTAATGAATACAAAGTTTAAATACATTCAAAGTGTCATGTCATAATGTCATTTACATAATAAATTACTTCACTGTCAATTAACTACATAGTATCTCATTTCTTTCACTAAACTACCTTGCTTAAACACCCTAGCCCAAAAGTTCCTGGAATTCATAAACTCAAATGCCATGGAACAACTAGTCACCATCCCCACAAGAGGAGATAACATACTTGATCTCATCATCACGAACATGGGAGCACAATGTTCAACACCGGAAGTATACCCCTCACTGGTGAGATCAGATCACAAACTAATCTCGCTGGAGGTCCTCATCCCACCCCCACCTGAAATAAAAAAGACCACAGTAAAGAACTTCTCAAAAGCCGACTTCACACTTCTAAAGACTAGTGTGGTCTCCTTTAAGGCCCCGAGTGGGAAAACAGTACTCAAGCCGCTGAATCACTTACAAACACCTTCTACCAGCACCTGCAGGACTGCATGGATAAGGCAATCCCAAACAAAACAAAGACTCTTTGTACCAAAGGCAAGCGTCCAGTCTGGTGGACCCCAGCCATAAACAAACTCTACAACAAAAGGAGGAAGCTACTACAAGATAGAGCAAAATCCTTAAAAGGTAAGACACCCTTGATCACTATAAGTAAAAACTAAGAGCTCTCATAAAATCATCCAAAGCAAATTTCGAGAGAAAAATAGCTAAAGACTCAAAAGACAATCATAAGGCCTTCTTTAGCTATGTTAGAAACCTAGGAGGAAACTCCCAGATATGCTCAGAACTAGTTCAAAATGATGTGAAGATTACTGATCCTACAGACATTGCCAACATACTGGCTGACAGGTTCAGTGCAAACTTCTCCCTCCCCCCCAAAAGGAGAGATATCTATACCAAACGATTGCAGCCCCCCAAACATCTCCAGCGCCCAAGTGAGAACTGCTCTCTCCAAAGCAGAAAACACAGCATCCATGGGACCTGATGGTGTCCCTGGCTGTGTGCTCCACGAACTCAATGAGGAATTAAACCCACAGCTAGGACAGCTGCTTAATCAAAGTCTTACCTCTGGATATGTACCCAGGGAGTGGCGCACTGCAACTGTGGTCCCACTTCACAAAGGCGGTGCCTCCACCGACCCTGGAAATTACCGGCCCATTAGCTTGACAAGCCTTATCTGCAAAGCCATGGAGAGGATCATAATGGACCTCATAAATAAAGACATAGGGAATTTGCAGACTTTGGATCCAACCCAGTTTGGCTTTGTCAAAGGCAGATCATGCCTTTTAAACTTGGTTGACTTCTTCGAAACAGTCACCAAAGCCATTGACGAAGGAAAGGCAGTCCATACAGCCTACCTCGATCTGGCTAAGGCCTTCGATACAATACCCCACTCGGGTATCATTGAAAAACTCATCAGCTTAAATGTCAACCCATACATCACAAGATGGGTTGCAAACTGGCTGAGTGACAGAACCCACAGGGTCAGAGTTGCTGGCGCCATGTCAGACTCAAAGCCTGTCACAAGTGGTGTCCCACAGGGCTCAGTCCTGGGCCCACTCTTGTTTGGCATCTACTTTTCCGAAGTACAAGCAAACACAGGAGGGTTATGGCTGACAAAGTTTGCAGATGACTGCAAACTGGGCGCCATAGTAGAAAACACATCTGACACAGATATCCTTCAGAAGGGTCTCACAGAAACGGATAACTAGTGCCAGAGCCACGGCCTGAAGCTAAATGCCAAAAAATTCATAGTCATACCCTTTGGGAAAAACAAGGTTACCCCTAGCTACCAAATAGGTGGCAATCCACTGAGCACAGAAGAAGTTATCAGGGACCTGGGGACCCAGGTTGATAGTAGTCTGTCATTCGACACCCATGTAGCTAAAGTAGTTAGGAAGACCTTCTACATTGCCCACCTTATCATGAAGGGATTCTCATCTAGATCAAGGGAGGTCATAGTCTCCCTTTACTCATCACTCATCAGACCAATGATTGAGTACAATGCCCCATTCGGGATGTATCTGACCCGACACTTGCAGCAGCTGGAGAGGCCACAAAAGTTCCTCACCAAAAGGATAAAGGGTCTCAAAAATCTGTCCTATGCTGCCCGACTGAAAGAACTCCAGCTCTATTCAGTCGCCACCGCTTGCTCAGAGGTGACCTTTGCCTAACATACAAGGCCATGTCAAACCCAGATTTGATGAATATGCTTCACCTCAAAAATCTAGATCCATCAGAGCCACAAGGGCGGGAGACTTAAACCTCGACACGGCTATTAATAGGACGTGCTGGAGGGATAGATTCATCACCCAAAGACTCCCTATGCTGTGGAACAAAATCCCGGTACATGTGAGGCAGAGCACCTCGCTGGCCTTGTTCAAGAGAAATCTTGACCAATGGATGGGAGATCGCAGATATACCCCAGGGATTACCTCAGTGTCACTGCTCGACAGAGGCACAGCAAAATAATGGGTATAGTTCCCCATACTAAAGGGGTGGCGTAAGCCACAAAACGATGGGCTAGGCTTGCAAATGCCCTCGGGCAGATAGCCTAGTATGAACCTATGAACCTATGAACCTATATCC